>NW_026652110.1:27500-144450 GCF_029873635.1 Malania oleifera
CTAAACCCTAAATGCTAAACCGTAAACCCTAAAACTTGAACCGTAAACCTAAACCCTAAACCCTAACCCTAAACCCTAAACCCTAAACCCTAAAGCCTAACCGTAAACCGTAAACCCTAATCGTAAACCTAAAACCTAAAAGCTAAACCCTAACCCTAAACTCGAAACCCTAAACCATAAACCCTCAAGCCTAACTCCAAACGCTAAACCCTAAATCCTAAAGCCTAAACCCTAAAAGCTAAACCCTAACCCAAAACCCGAAACCCTAAACCCTATACCCTAAATGCAAAACCATAAACCCTAAACCTTAAATCATAAACCCTAAACACTAAACCCTAAACAAAAAAATCCTAAACCCTAACCCTAAACCCAAAAACAAAAACTCGGAACCATAACCCTAAACCGAACCAAAAATTGAAAACCAATCATTCCATTACTTCAGAAATTTTCTCGTACCCCAAAAAAAAAAAAATTGTCCAAATTGGAGTTGAAACAAAAAACGCATGCCCCCTACATTTTCCTATAATCTTTAAACCTTGACGGACCCTAAACCCTAACCCTAAACCCTAAACCATAAACCCTAAACTCTAAACCCGAAACTCTAAACCCTAACCCTAAACCCGAAACCCTAAACCCTAAACCCTAAATCAATACCCTAAGCCCTAAACCCCAAACCCTAAACCCCAAACCCTAAACCTTAAACCCTAAACCAAAAACCCTAAACCCTAACCCCAAACACTAAACCCTAAACGCTAAACCCTAAATACTAAAACCTAAAACCTAAACCAAAAACCTAAACCTTAACCCCAAACCATAAACCCTAAACACTAAACCCTAAACCCTAAACCCTAAACCCTAAACCCTAAACACTAAACAATAAAACCTAAACCCTAAACCCTAAACTCCAAACCGTAAACCCTAAACCCTAAGCCCAAACCCCTAAACCGTAAACCCTAAACCCTACACCCTAAAATTTAAACCCTAATCTCTAAACCCTAAACCCTAAACCTTAAACCCTAAACACTAAACCGTAAACCCTAAATGCTAGACCCTAACCATAAACCCGAAACCCTAAACCCTAATTCCTAAATCCAAAACCCAAAACCCTAAACCCTAAACCATAAACCCTAAACTCTAAACCCAAAACGCTAAACCCTAACCTTAAACTCGAAACCCTAAACCCTAAGCCCAAAATCCAAACCCCCAAACCCTAAACCCTAAAATCTAAACCCTAAAACATAAAACCTAAACCCTAAACCCTAAAACATAAAACCCTAAACCCTAAACCCTAAACGCTAAATGTTAAATCCTAAACCCGAAAACCTAGACCCTAAACCCTAAACCCTAAACCTTAAACCCTAGACCCTAAACACTAAACAATAAGCCCTAAACCGTAAACCCTAAACCCTAAACTATAAACCCTAAACCCTTAACCCTAAACCGTAAACACTAAACCCTAAACCCTATACCGTAACGACCAAAAAATAAACCCCAAACCCTAAACCCTAAATCCTAAACCCCAAATCGGAGTTCAAACAAAGAAGTTATGCCCCCTTCATTTTCCTATAATCTTTAAAGCTTGAAGGACCCTAAACCCTAAACCCTACACCCCAAACCCTAACCTAAACGCAAAACCTATACCCTAAGCCCTAAATCCAAAACCCTAAACGCAAAACCCAAAACTCTAAACCCTAAAACATAAAACCCGAAACCCTAAATCCAAAACTCTAAGCCTTAAACCCCAAACTTTAAACCCAAGACCAAAAACCCTAAAACGTAACCCTAAACCCTAAACCATAAACCTTAAACGCTAAACCCTAAACCCAAAAACCTAAACCCTAAACCCTAACCCCAAACCCTAAACCCTAAACCCTAAACCCTAAACAAAAAATCCTAAACCCTAAACCCTAAACGCTGGACCTTAAAACCCAAAAACCAAAACCTTGAACCATAACCCCAAACTGAACCCAAAACCGGAAACCATTCATTCCATTGCTTCAGAAATTTTCACGAACGCCAAAAAAAAAAAAAAAAATCGTCCAAATTGGAGTTCAAATGAAGAACTCATGCCCCCTACATTTTCCTATAATCATTAAAGCTTGACGGACCCTAAACCCTAAACCCTAAACCCTAACCCTAAACCCTAAGCCCTAACCCTAAACCCTAAACCATAACCCTAAACTCTAAACCCGAAACGCTAAACCCTAACCCTAAACTCGAAACCCTAAACCCTAAGCCCAAAATCAAAAACCCTAAACCCTAAACTCTAAACCCTAAAACAAAAAACACTAAACCCTAAACTCTAAAACATAAAACCCTAAACCCTAAACCCAAAACCCTAAACGCTAAACGCTAAACCCTAAACCCTAAATCCTAAACCCTAAACCCTAGACCCTAAACACTAAACAATAAGTCCTAAATCGCAAACCGTAAACACTAAATTATAAACCCTAAACCCTAAAACCTAAACCCTAAACCCTAAACCCTAAACACTAAACCATAAACCCTAGACCTTAAACCCTATACCGTAACCACATAACAATAAACCCTAACCCTAAACCCTAAATCCTAAACCCAAATCGGAGTTCAAACGAAGAAGTTATGCCCCTTTCATTTTCCTATAATCTTTAAAGCTTGACGGACGCTGAACCTTAAACCCTAAACCCCATACCCCAAACCCTAACCCTAAACCTGAAACCCTAAACCCTAAGCTCTAAATCCAAAACCCTAAACCCTTAAACATAAAACCCAAAACCATAAACCCAAAACCCTAAATCCAAAATTCGAAGCCCTAAACCCTAAGCCGTAAACTCTAGACGAAAAACCCTAAAACCAAACCCTAAACCCAAACCCTAAACCTTAAAAGCTAAACCCTAAACCCAAAAACCTAAACCCTAAATCCTAAACCCTAAACCCCAAACCCTAAACACCAAACCCTAAACCCTAAGCCCTAAACGCTAAACCCTAAACCCTAAGCCCTACACCGTAAACACTAAACAATAAATCCTAAACCCTAAACCCTAAACCCTAAACCCTAAACCCTAAACCCTAAACCCTAAACCCTAAACCCTAAACCTTAAACCCTAAACCCTAAACACTAACCTTAAACCCTAACCCCTAAACCCTAAACCCTAAACCCTAAACCCTAAACCCTAAAAGCTAAACCCTAACCCTAAACCCAAAACCCTAAACCCTAAACCCTAAACCCTAAATCCAAAACTTTAAACCCTAAACCCTAAACCCTAAACCCTAAACCCTAGACCTTAAACCTTAAACCCTAAACTCTAAACCCTAAACCTTAAACCCTAACCCCTAAATGCTAGACCCTATACCGTGACCTCTAAACACTAATCACGAAAATCGTAAACCTTAAACCTTAAACCCTAAAACTAAAACCCAAAAAACAAAACCTTGAACCATAACCCCAAGCCGACTCCAAAACTGGAAACTAGTCGTACCATTGCTTCATAAATTTTATCCAACCCCAAAATAAAAAAAAAAATTCGTCCAAATTGAAGTTCAAATAAAGAAGTTATGCCCCCTTTATTTTCCTACAATCTTTAAAGCCTGATGGACCCTAAACCATAAACCTGAAACTCTAAATCGTAAACCCTAAACCCTAAACCCTAAAGCCTAACCCAAAACCCCAAACCCTAAACCCTAAACACTAAACCCTAAACCCTAAACGCTAAACCCTAACCCTAAACCCGAAACCCTAAACCCTAGACGCTAAATCAAAAATTTTGAACCTTAAACCCTAAATGCAAAACTCTAAATTCTAAAACCTAAACCCTAAACCCTAACCCTAAAATCGAAGCCCCAAACCCTAAACCCTAAAACGTAAACCCTAAAGTCTAACCCTAAGCCCTATACCCTCAACTCTAAACATTAAAAGCTAAACCCTAACCCTCAACCCTAAACCCTAAATCTAAAACCCTAAACTTTAAACCCCCTAAGCAAAAAAAACCCTAAGCCCTAACCCTAGACCCTAAAGCCTAAATCAAAAACCCGAAACTTTAAACCCTAAACCCTAAACAAAAAAACCCTAAACCCTAACCCTAAACCCTAAACCCTAAACCCTAAATGCTAAACCCTAAAACCCAAAAACCAAAACCTTGAAACATAACCCCGAACCGAACCCAAAACCGGAAATGAAACATTCCATTACTTCAGAAAACTTTCTCCTACCACAAAATAAAAAAAAAAATCTTCCAAATCGGAGTTCAAATGAAGAAGTTATGCCCCCTATATTTTGCTATAATCTTTAAAGCATGACCGAACCTAAACCCTAAACCCTAAACCGTAAATGCTACACCCAAACCCTAAACTCTAAACCCGAAATGCTAAACCCTAACCCAGAACCTAAAACCCTAAACCCTAAGCCCAAAATCCAAAACCCAAAACCCAAAACTGTAAAACATAAAACCCTAAACCGTAAACCCTAAAACATAAAACCTTAAACCCAAAACCCTAAATGCTAAACGCTAAACCATAAACCCTAAAACCTAAATCCTAAACCCCAAATCCTAAACCCTAGACCCTAAACACTAAACAATAAGCCCTAAACCGTGTACCCTAAACCCTAAACTATAAACCCTAAACCCTAAAACCTAAACACTAAACCCTAAACCCTAAACCCTAGACCCTAAATCCTATATCCTAACCACTAAACAATAAACCCTAAACCCTAAACCTAAACCCTAAATTCTAAACCCTAAACTTTAAACCCTAAAAGCTAAACCCAAACCCTGAACCGTAAACCCCGAATCCAAAACCCCAAACCCCAAACCCTAAACAAAAAGCCCTAAACCCTAACCCTAAACCCTAAACGCTAAACTCTAAACCCTAAACCCAAAAACCTAAACCCTAAACCTAAACCCTAAGCCCTAACCCTAAACCCTAAACCCAAAACCGTAAACCCTAAACCCCCCTAAAAAAAAAACCCTAAACCCTACCCCAAAACCCAAAACCCTAAAGCCTAAACCCTAACCCGCAAACCCTTACCCTTAACCAAGAACCCTAAACCCTAACCCTAAACCCTAAACCCTAAACCCGAAACCCTAAACCCGAAACCCTAAACTCTAAACCCTAAACCCCAAACCCTAGACCCCAAACCCTAGACCCCAAATAGTAAACAATAAACCCTAAACCTAAACCCTAAACTCTAAACCCTGAACCCTAAACCCAAAACCCAAAACCTGAAACCCTAAACCCTAAACCCTAAACCCCAAACCCTAAACCTTAGACCCTAAATTCTAAACCCTAAACCTTAAACCCTAACCCCTAAATGCTAGACCCTATACTGTGACCTCTAAACACCAAACACGAAAACCGTAAACCGTAAATCGTAAACCTTAAACCTTAAACCCTAAACCTAAAGCCAAAAAAACAAAACCTTTAACCTTAACCCAGAACCGACTCCAAAACTGGAAACCAGTAGTACCATTGCTTTAGAAATTTTCTCCTACCCCAAAACAAATAAAAAAATCGTCCAAATCGGAGTTCAAATGAAGAAGTTATGCCCCTTCATTTTCCTATAATCTTTAAAGCTTGACGAACCCTAAACCCTAAACCTTAAACCCTAACCCTAAACCCGAAACCCTAAACCCTAAGCCCTAAATCCAAAACCCTAAACCCTAAACCCTAAACCCTAAAACATAAAACCCTAAACCCTAAACCCTAAACACTAAATCGTAAACCCTAAACGCTAAACCCTAAACCCTAAGCCCTAAACGCTAAATCCTAACCCTAAACCCAAAACCCTAAACCCAACACCCTAAATCCAAAACCCTAAGCCCTAAACCCTAAACCTTAAACCCTAAACCCTAAACCAAAAACCCTAAAACCTAACCCTAAACCCTATACCCTAAACCCTAAACCCTAAAACCCTAACCCTAGACCTAAACCCTAAACCCTAACCCCAAACCCTAAACCCTAAACCCTAAACCCTAAACCCTAAACCCTAAACCCTAAACACCAAGCCCTAAACCCTAAACCGTAAACCCTAAACCCTAAACACTAAACCCTAAACCCTAAACCCTAAACCCTAAATCCTAGAACCTAAACCCTAAACCCTAAACACTAAACAATAAATCCTAAACCCTAAACCCTAAACCCTAAACCCTAAACCCTAAACCCTAAACCCTAAACCCTAAACCCTAAACCATAATCCCTAGACCCTAAACCTTAAACCTTAAACTCTAAACCTTAAACCTTAACCCGTAAATTCTAGACCCTATACCGTGACTTTTAAACACTAAACACGAAAATCGTAAAGCCTAAACTGTAAACCTTAAACCTTAAACCCTAAACCTAAAACCCAAGAAAAAAAACCTTGAACCATAACCCCGAACAGACTCCAAAATCGGAAACCAGTCGTACCATTGTGTTGACCTTATAGGTCATGCCCGGTTTTGATTATGACAAATACTTATTGTATCTAATGGGTGTTTGAGGTTTTGTGTAGGAACTAAGATTGTTAAGATCAAGATGGGCACAAAGCAAGTAAAGCCTGAAGACCAATTTATATTCAGTGTTGTTATATATTTCATTTGTGAAAATTGGTCTGTAATAGTAATTAGGGCTCTGGTTTGTAATAAGCTCACAGACATCACATGCATGATAATACGTAAGCTCAAACCAATCATAATGCAAAAATGACCTTAGAATGACCTTAGGGTTGGTCGACCGACACCAGATTCTTTCGGTGTCTTTATTTTGGACAAAAATGACCCTAGGACACATATCATTGCACCTATGATTGTTAGGCACTTGAATAGGGTTTGTGTTTTTCAAGACATGATCGAAATGCACACATTGTGCACTTTCAGTCGATTGCCCAAGGTAGTTCATTCTGCCCCGATCGACCGAAACAGGCTTGGGTCAACTGTTGACCAAGGCCCTGGTCGATCGAACCAGTCAGTTTAAAATGCCCCGGTTAAGCGAACCTCGTAGAAATGGGAAATCGCCCACTTTCAGTCAACTGAGCCTTCAGTTCAAAAACCTTCTGGTCGACAAAACCATATGAACTCTGGTCGACTGAAACTGTTCTGGTCAACTGTACCTCTCAGGTTGCCCTGATTTTTACCACGGTTAAACATTTTTTAAATAGGGTTAAAATATTTGAAATGTCATTTAACTTTCCTAATAATACCCAATAGGTCCCTAACGGTCTATCTCTTCACATGTCAATATATATGAGATCATTTGCGCAAATTAGAGAGGGATTAGCCACTTTGATTAGGAGAAATTCTCTGAAATTTCCAAATCTATAATACTCATATCTAAGCCCCAACCACTTATACTTACCTTCTCTTATTGCTCAAACTCTCTGTAAGTTGATTGAGTGCTTGATTAGAAAGGTTTGCTCTCCCATTCTGATTAGATTGATTTGATTTTTACGAGAGCTAAACCTAAGTGTTCTTCGGGGACTTTGTTAATAAGTCTCTCCTAAGAAGACTTATATAAAACTTCTGAGTATTGCACATTCATTGCAATATCTTGAGAAGTTTGTATTTGTTTTTGGGTTGCAAAAAGTTCTCAAATAATTTCAAATATCTATTGTGTCTTTATCTTGAAAAATATTTGAAAAGATATTTGTTTATGTGATAAAATATTTGTTGCAATATTCATTAACTCACATATCCTTTGCTGAATACAAAGATTGAATATCTTTTTGCAAACCAAACATATACATTACTAGAGCATCATACAATTGAGAAAACCCGCTCATTGAAATATACATATATATTATCTGGCTAGTATCTTTGTGTGAACTGTTAGATTGAGCACATATTGTGATACAAAGATCATACTGATTGATACTCTCACGCACTCATTACACTGATAGTAAATATATATATTTAAGAGTTGAAATACTAGACCACATTGAGCTTACATATTAAATCATATTATGATGTATATAATTGTGCGTATTTGGGTACATATCAGCTTTACACAAAAGCACAATCACTGTACCATTTCCTTTCTTGAGCAAAATTGTTGTATTCCAGGCACGGGCCTGAAAAGGGAGACTAGCCCTAGAATAGTCCCGGATTGGCTTAGACTATATTAGGAAAGCTAGGTGCGCCATCTTGGTAAGGCGTGTAGGTTGAGGTCAACCCCTCTAATTAACCTGGTTACGGTTGAGATCAGCCCTGTGCTAATTGACCTGGTTGTAATCAGTGTCGCTTTACCCTTAAGTGAGCTATTAGTGGAATCATCATGCTTGCGAGCTAGAGGCGGGGACGTAGGCACAGTTAGCCGAACTCCATTAACGTATCGGGTGTTCGTGTATATTGTCCCACTTTATATTTACTGCACGAGTATGTTATTATGTGAATGATGCGCTTGATTTAAATTTCCGCATATTATATTTATCGGCGTATTTGGAACTGCATAGAAAGACCCTAGGTTGTAATACTCAACTGACATCTAGTTCAACCTAGGAGAAAAGTTTAAAATTCCAATTCACCCCCCCCCCTCTTGGGAATACACCAATTCTACACATTGCTTCAAAAATTTTCTCCTACCCCAAAATAAAAAAGAAAAATCGTCCAAATTGGAGTTCAAATAAAGAAGTTATGCCCCCCTTCATTTTCCTACAATCTTTAAAGCTTGACGGACCCTAAACCCAAAACTCTAAAACCTAAACCCTAAATCCTAAACCCTGAACCCTAAACCCTGAACCCTAAACACTAAAGCCTAACCCAAAACTCTAAACCCTAAACCCTAAACGCAAAACCCTAACCCTAAACTCAAAACCCTAAATGCTAAACCCTAAATCCTAAACCATAAACACTAAACCCTAAACCCTAAACCAAAAACCCGAAACCCTAAACGCTAAACCCTAAATGCTAAACCCTAAACTCTAAAACCTAAACCCTAAACCTAAACCCTAAACCCAAACCCTAAACACGAAACCCTAAACCCTAAACCCTAAACCTTACACCTTAAACCCTAAAGCCTAACCCTAAGCCCTAAACCCTAAACCCTAAACCCTAAAAGCTAAACGCTAACCCTAAACCCTAAATCCAAAACCCTGAACTTTAAACCCTAAACCCTAAACCCTAAACCCTAAACCCTAAACAAAAAACCCTAAACCCTAACCATAAACCCTAAACTGTAAACGCTAAACCCCAAACCCAAAAACCAAAACCTTGAACCATAACCCCGAACCGAACCCAAAACAGGAAAAAAATAGAACCATTGCTTCAGAAATTTTCACCTACCCCAAAATTAAAAAAAAAAAATCATCCAAATCGGAGTTCAAACGAAGAAGTTATGCCCCCTACATTTTGCTATAATCTTTAAAGCTTGATGGACCCTAAACCCCAAACCCTAAACCCTAAACCCCAAACCCTAACCCAAAACCCTAAACACTAAACCCTAGACCCTAAACCCTAAACTCTAAACCCAAAACGCTCAACCCTAACCCTATACCTGAAACCCAAAACACAAAGCCCAAAATCCAAAACCCTAAACCCTAAACCCTAAACCATAAAACATAAAACCCTAACCCAAAACCAAAAAACATAAAACCCTAAACCCAAAACCCTAAACGCTAAACGCTAAACGCTAAACCCTAAAACCTAAAACCTAAATCCTAACCCCTAAACCCAAAACCATAAACCCTAGGCCCTAAACACTAAACAATAAACCCTAAACCCTAAACCGAAAACTATAAACCCCAAACCCCAAAACCTAAACCTTAAACCCTAAACCCTAAACCCTAGACCATAAACCCTATACCCTAACCACTAAACAATAAACCCTAAACCCTAAACCCAAAACCCTAGACCTAAAACCCTAAACCCTAAACCCCAAACCCTAACACTAAACCCTAAACCCTAAACCGTAAAACATAAAACCCTAAACCCTAAACCAAAAAACATAAAACCCTAAACCCAAAACCCTAAACGCTAGCTAAACTCTAAAACCTAAAACCTAAATCCTAACCCCTAAACCCTAAACCATAAACCCTAGGCCCTAAACACTAAACAATAAATCCTAAACCCTAAACCCAAAACTATAAACCCTAAACCCCAAAACCTAAACCCTAAACCCTAAACCCTAAACCCTAAACCCTAACCACTAAACAATAAACCCTAAACCCTAAACCCAAAACCCAAAACCTAAAACCCTAAACCCTAAACCCTAAACCCTAAACCCTAAACCCTAAACCCTAACGCTAAAACATAAACCCTAAACCCTAAATTCTAAACCGTAAAAGCTAAACCCCAACCCTAAACCCGAAACCCAAAACCCTAAACCCTAAATCCAAAACCCTAAACCCTAAACCATAAACCCTAAATCCTAAACCCTAAACACTAAACCCTAAACGCAAAATCCTAAACCTAAACCCTAAACCCTAAACCCTAAACCCAAAATGCTAAACCCTAAACCCTAAAACCTAAACCCTAAATCTAAACCCGAAAGCCTAAACCCTAAACACTAAAGCCTAAAGCCTAAAGCCTAAACCCTAAACCCTAAACCTGAAACCCTAACCCTAAACCATAAACCCTAAATCCAAAACCTTAAGCCCTAAACCCTAAACCCTAAACCCTAAACTTTAAATAAAAAACCCTAAACCTTAACCCTAAACCCTAAACCCTAAACCTTAACCCCAAACCCTAAACCCTAAACCCTAAACCCTAAACCTTGAACCCTAAACACTAAACCCTAAGCACCAAAACCTAAACCCTAAACCCCAAGC
This sequence comes from Malania oleifera, assembly GCF_029873635.1. Taxonomy (NCBI): domain Eukaryota; kingdom Viridiplantae; phylum Streptophyta; class Magnoliopsida; order Santalales; family Ximeniaceae; genus Malania; species Malania oleifera. Next base: position 38,215 of record NW_026652110.1, read on the forward strand.
CCTAGACCCTAAACCCTAGACCCTAAACACTAAACAATAAAAGCTAAACCTTAGACCCTAAACTCTAAACCTTAAACCCTAAACCCAAAACCCTAAGCCCTAAGCCCTAAACCCTAAACCCTAAACCCTAGACCCTAAACCTTAAACACTAAACTCTAAATACTACACCTTAAACCCTAACCCCTAAATGCTAGACCCTATATGGTGACCTCTAAACACTAAGCACGAAAACCATAAACCTTAAACCGTACACCTTAAACCTTAAACCCTAAACCAAAAACCCCCAAAAAAAAACCTTGAACCATAACCCCGAATAGAATCCAAAACCGGAAACCAGTCATACCATTGGTTAAAAAATTTTCTCCTACCCCAAAATAAAAGAAAATCGTCCCAATCGGAGTTCAAACGAAAGAGTTATGCCCCCTTCATTTTCCTATAATCTTTAAAGCTTGACGGACCCTAAACCCTAAACCCTAAACACTTAACCCTAAACCTTAAACCCTAATGCCTAACCCAAAACCCAAAACCCTAAACCCTAAACCCCAAACCCTAAACCTTAAACGCTAAACCCAAAATCTAAGCCTAAAACCCTAAACCCCAAACACTAAATCCAAAACCCTAAACCCTAAACCCTAAACTCTAAACCCTAAACCCTAAACCCTAAACCAAATACCCTAAACCCTAACCATAAACCCTAAACCCTAAACCTTAAACCCTAAATGCTAAACCCTAGACCCTAAAACCTAAACCCTAAACCCTAAACCCTAAACCAAAAACCCTAGACCCTAACCGTAAACCGTAAACCGTAAACCCTAAACTCTAAACCCTAAACCCTAAAACCTAAACCCTAAACCAAAACCCTAAACCCCAACCCTAAACTCGAAGCCCTAAACCCTAAACCCTAAACCCTAAACCCCAAACCCTAAAGCCTAACCCTAAACCCCAAACCCTAAACCCTAAACCCTAAAAGCAAAACCCTAACCCTCAACCCTCAACCCTAAACCCTAAATCCAAAATCCAAAACCCAAAACCCAAAACCCTAAACCCTAAACCCTAAACCCCAAAACCCAAAAGCCAAAACCTTGAACCATAACCCCAAACCGAACCCAAAATCGGAAACAAATCGTTCCATTGCTTCACAAATTTTCCCCTACCCCAAGATAAAAAGGAAAAAAAAAAAATCATCCAAATCGAAGTTTAAACGAAGAAGTCATGCTCTCTACATTTTCCTATAATCTTTAAAGCCTAACGGACCTTAAACCCTAAACCCTAAACCATGCACCCTAAAGGCTAACCCTAAACCCTAAACCCTAAAAACTAAACTCTAAACACGAAACTCTAAACCCTAATCCTAAACCCGAAACCCTAAACCCTAAGCCAAAAATCCAAAACCCTAAATCCTAAAACATAAAATCCCAAATCCTAAACCCTAAAACATAAAATCCCAAACCCTAAACCCTAAAACATAAAACCCTAAACCCTAAACGCTAAACCCAAAACCCAAAACCCTAAAACCTAAATCCTAAACCCTAAACCCTAAACCCTAAACCCTAAACCTAGACCCTAAACACTAAATAATAAACCCTAAACCCTAAACTATAAACCCTAAACCCTAAACCCTAAACCTTAAACCCTAAACCCTAAACCCTAAACACAAAACCCTAGACCCTAAACCCTATACGCTAACCACTAAACAATAAACCGTAAACCGTAAACCCTAAACCCTAAATGCTAAATCATAAAGCCTAACACTAAACCCTAAATCCTAAACACTAAACTCTAAACCCTAAAAGCAAAACCCTAACCCTAAATCCGAAACCCTAAACCCTAAACTCAAAATCCAAAAAACCCAAACGCTAAACACTAAACCCAAAACTGTAAATCCTAAACCTTAAACCCTAAACCCTAAACAAAAAACCCTAAACTCTAAATCCTAAAACCTAAACCCTAAACCTAAAACCTAAGACCTAATCCTAAACCCTAAACCCAAAACCCTAAACCCTAAACCCCCCTAAACCAAAAACCATAAACCCAACCCCTAAACCCTAAACCCTAAACCCAAACAACTTACCATTAACGAAAAACCCTAAACCCTACCCCTAAACCCTAAACCCTAAACCCTAAACCCTAAACCGTAAGCCGTAAACCCTAAATCCTAGACCCTAAACCATAGACCCTAAACACTAAACAATAAACCCTAAACCCTAAACTCTAAACCCCAAACCCTATACACTAACCCCAAAATGCTAAACCCTAAACCCTAAACCCTAAAACCTAAATCCAAAACCCTAAACCCAAAACCCTAAACCCTAGACCCTAAACACTAAACAATAAACCCTAAACCCTAAACTATAAACCCAAAACATTAAAAAACCCAAAACCCAAAACCCCAAAACCTTAAACCCTAAACCTAAACCCTAGACCCTAAGCCCTAGACCCTAAACACTACACAAAAAACCCTAAACCCTAATCCCTAAACCCTAAACCCTAAACCCTAAACCCTAAACCCTAAACCCTAAACCCTAAACCATAAACCCTAAACCCTAAACCCGAAACCCTAAACGGTAAACCCAAACCCTAAACCCAAAACCCTAGACCGCAAACCCTAAACCCAAAACCCAAAACCAAAAAAACCTATACCCTAACCATAAACTCTAAACCCAAAACCCTAAACGCTAAACCCTAAACCCTAAAACATAAACCCTAAACCTAAACCCTAAATCCTAACCTAAAACCCAAAACCCTAAACCCCAAACCCCAAACCCTAAACCCTAAACCCTAAACCCTAAACTCTAGGCCCTAAACCCTAACCCTAAACCACAAACCCTAAACCCTAAACTCTAAATCCAAAACCCTAAACCCCAAACCCTAAACCCTAAACCCTAAACCCTAATCCCTAAACCCTAAACCCTAAACCCTAAACCCTAAACCCTAAACCCTAAACCCTAAACCTTAAACCCTAAACTCTAAACCCTAAACTTTAAACCCTAACCCCCAAATGCTAGACCCTGTATCATGACCACTAAACACTAAACATGAAAACCATAAACCCTAAATCGTAAGCCTTAAACCTTAAACCCTAAACCTTAAACCCAAAAAAAAAAACCTTGAACCATAACCCCGATCCGACTCCCAAACTAGAAACCAGTCGTACCATTGCTTCAGAAATTTTCTCCAACCCCAACATAAAAAAAAAAAAGGCCATCCAAATCGGAGTTCAAATGAAGAAGTTATGCCCGCTCCATTTTCCTATAATCTTCAAAGCTTGACGGACCCTAAACCCTAAACCCTAAACCTTAAATCATAACCCTAAACCCAAAACCCAAAACCCTAAGCCCTAAATACATAACCCTAAACCCTAAACCCAAAAACATAAAACCTCAAACCCTAAACCCAAAACACTAAAGTTTAAACCCTAAACGCTAAACCCGAAACCCCAAACCCTAAACCCTAAACCCTAAACCCTAACCCTAAACCCGAAGCCCTAAACCCTAAACCCTAAACCCTAAATCCAAAACCCTAAACCCAAAACCACATCTTAAACCCCAAACCCTAAACCAAAAATCTTAAACTTTAAACACAAAACCCAAAACGCTAAACCCAAAACCCTAAAACCTAAACCCTAAACCTAAACCCTAGACCCTAACCCTAAACCCTAAACCCTAAATCCTAAACCCTAAACCCTAAACCCTAAACCTGAAACACCAAACCCAAAACCCTAAACGCTAAACCCTAAACCATAAACCCTAAACCCTAAACCCTAAACACTAAACACTAAACAATAAAACCTAAACCCTAAACTATAAACCCAAAAACCCTTAACCCCTAAACCCTAAACCCTAAACCCTAAACCCTAAACCCTAAACCCTAAACCCTAAACCCTAAACCCTAAACCATAAACCCTACACCCTAAACCTTAAACCCTAAACCCTAAACCCTAAACTGTAAACCCTAAACCCTAAATGCTAGATCCTATACTGTGACCTCTAAACAGTACACAGAAAATCGAAAACCCCAAACCGTAAACCTTAAACCATAAACCCTAAACTTGAAACCCAAAAAACAAAACCATGAACCATAACCCCGAACTGACTCAAAAACCAGAAACTAGTCGTACCATTGCTTCAGAAATTTTCACCTACCCAAAAATAATAATAAAAATTGTCCAAATCAGAGTTCAAACGAAGAAGTTATGCCCCCTTCATTTTCCTATAATCTTTAAAGCTTGACAGACCCTAAACCCTAAACCCTACACCCTAAACCCTTAACCTTAAACCCTAAACACTAAAGCCTAACCCAAAACTCTAAACCCTAAACCCAAAACCCTAAACACTAAACCCTAAACCTAAACTCGAAACCCTAAACCCTAAACCCTAAACCCTAAACCAAAAACCCTAAACCCTAACCCTATACCCTAAACCCTAAACCCCAAACGTTAAACCCTAAACCCAAAAAACTAAGCCCTAATACTAAACCCAAAACCCTAACCCTAAACTTGAAATCCTAAACCCTAAGCCCTAAATCCAAAACCTGAAAAATAAACTAGAAACCCTAAACCCTATAACATAAAACCCTAAACCCTAAACCCTAAATCCTAAACCGGAAAACATAAAACTCAAAACCCTAAACCCTAAAACTTAAACCCTAAAACAAAAACCCTAAACCCTAACCCCAAACCCTAAACCTTAATCCATAAAACTTAAACCCTAAACCCTAAAGCCTAAACCTAAACCCTAAACCCTAAACTCTAAACCCTAAACCCTAAACCCCAGCCCTAAACTCAAAACCCTAAACCCTAAACCCTAAACCCTAAAACCAAAACCCTAAAACCTAAACCCTAAACCCTAAACCGTAAACCCTAAAACATAAAACCCTAAACCCGAAACCCTAAACCTTAAACCTTAAAGCCTAACTCTAACCCCTAAAACCTGGACCCTAAACCCTAAACCGCCTAAAACCTAAATGAAAAATTCTAAACCCTAAACCCTGAATAAAAAACCCTAAACCCTAACCCTAAATCCTAAAACCTAAACCTTAAACCCCAAACCATAAACCTTAAACCCTAAACCCTAAATCCTGAACCCTAGATCCTAAACCCTAGACCCTAAACACTAAATAATAAACCCTAAACCCTAAACACGATACCCTAAACCCTGAACCCTAAACCTTAAACACTAAACCATAAACCCTAAAGCCTAACCCTAAAGCCTAAACCCTAAAAGCTAAACTTTAACGCTAAACCCGAAACCCTAAACCCTAAACCCTAAATCCTAAACCCTAAAACCTAAACCCTAAACCCTAAACTCTAAACCCAAAACCCAAAACCCTAAACCCTAAACCAAAAACCCTAAACCCAAACCCAAAACCCTAAACCCTAAACCCTAAATGCTAAAGCCTAAACCCTAAAACATAAACCCTAAACCTAAACCCTAAGCCCTAACCCTAAACCCTAAACCCTAAACCCTAAACCTTATATGCTAAACCCCAAAAACCAACCAAAACCTTGAACCATATCCCCAAACCGAACCCAAAGCCAGAAACCAATCGTTCCATTGCTTCATTAATTTTCTTCTACCCCAAAATAAAATAAAAAATCATCCAAATTGGAGTTCAAACGAAGAAGTTATGCCCCCAACATTTTGCTATAATCTTTAAAGCTTGACGAACCCTACACACTAAACCTTAAACCCTAAACCCTAAACCCTAAACCCTAAACTCTAAACCCGAAATGCTAAACCCTAACCCTAAACCCGAAACCCTAAACCCTAAGCACAAAATCCAATACCCTAAACCCTAAACCGTAAAACATAAAACCCTAAACCCTAAACCCTAAAACAAAAACCTCAAAACCCTAAACCCAAAATGCTAAACGCTAAACCATTAACCTTAAAACCTAAATCCTAAACCCTAAACCCTAAACCCTAAACCATAAACCCTAGACCCTAAACACTAAAAAATAAACCCTAAACCCCAAACAATAAACCCTAAACCCAAAAAACTAAACTCTAAACCCTAAACCCTAGACCCCAAACCCAATACGCTAACCACTAAACAATATACCCTAAACCCAAAACCCAAAACTGTAAACCCTAAACAGTAAACCCTAAACCTTAACGCTAAACCCTAGACCCTAAACCCTATACCCTAACCACTAAACAATATACCCTAAACACCAAACCCAAAACCCAAAATCGCAAACCATAAACCCTAAACCCTAAACCCAAAACCCTAAACTCTAAACCCCAAAAGCTAAACCCTATCCGTAAACCCGAAACCCTAAACCCTAAACCCTAAATCCAAAACCCAAAACCCTAAACCCTAAACCCTAAACCCTAAACCCTAAATCCAAAACCCTAAACCCTAAACCCTAAACCCTAAACCTTAAACCCTAAACCCTAAACCTTAAACCCTAAACTCTAACCTAAACCTTAAACCCAAACCCCTAAATGCTAGACCCTATACCGTGACCTCTAAACACTAAACACGAAAAACATAAACCCTAAACCGTAAACCTTAAACTTTAAACCCTAAACCTAAAACCCAAAAAAAAAAACTTGAACCATAACCCTGAACCAACTCCAAAACCGGAAACTAGTCGAACCATTACTTCAGAAATTTTCTCCTACCCTAAAATAAAAAAAAAATAAAACTTGTCCAAATCGGAGTTCAAACGAAGAAGTTATGCCCCCTTCATTTTCCTATAATCCTTTAAGCTTGACCGACCCTAAACCCTAAACCCTAAACCCTTAACCCTAAACCGTATACCCTAAACCCTAAACACTAAAGCCTAAGCCAAAACCCTAATCCCTAACCATAAACTTGAAACCCTAAACCCTAAACCCTAAATCCAAAACCGTAAACCGTAAACCGTAAATCGTAAACCCTAAACCCTTAACGAAAAAACCCCAAACCCTAATGCTAAACCCTAAACCATAAACCCCAAACGCTAAACCCTAAACCCTAAAACCTAAGCCCTAAACCCTAACCCTAAACCCTAAACCCTAAATCCAAAACCTGAAACCTAAACTAGAAACCCTAAACCCCATAACATAAAACCCTAAACCCTAAACCCTAAACCCTAAACCCTAAATGCTAAACCCAAAAACATATAACCCTAAACCCTAAACCCTAAAACTTAAACCCTAAACCAAAAACTCTAAACCCTAAACTCTAAACCCTAAACGCTAAATCCTAAATCCTCAACCCTAAACCCTAAACTTTAAACCCTAAACCCTAGACCCTAAACACTAAACAATAAACCCTAAACCCTAAACCCTAGACCCTAAACCCTAAACCCTAAAAGCAAAAAGCTAAACCCTAAACCCTACACCCTAAGACATAAAACCCTAAACCCCAAACCCTAAACCTTGAAGCCTAAACCTAAACCCTAAACCCTAACCCTAAACTTGAAACCCTAAATCCAAAACCCTAGAACCAAAACCCTAAAACCTAAACCCTAAACCCAAAACCCTAAAACATAAAACCCTAAATCCTAAACCCTAACGCTAACTCGTAAAACCTAAACCCTAAACCCTAAACCCTAAAGAAAAATTCTAAACCCTAACCCTAAACCGTAAACCATTAACCCTAAACCCTAAACCCTAAACAAAAAACCTTAAACCCTAACCCTAAACCCTAAGACCTAAACCCTAAACCCCATACCCTAAACCTTAAACCCTAAATTCTAAATCCTAAACCCTAGACCCTAAACTCTAGACCCTAATCACTAAATAATAAACCCTAAACCCTAAACTCGAAACCCTAAACCCTAAACCCTAAACCATAAGCCCTAAAGCCTAACCCTAAACCCTAAACCCTAAACCCTAAAAGCTAAACTTTAACCCTAAACCCGAAACCCTAAGCCCTAAACCCTAAATCCTAAACCATAAAACCTAAATTTTAAACCGTAAACCCTAAACCCTAAACCAAACAGCCTAAACCCTAACCCAAAACCCAAAACCCTAGACCCTAAAGGCTAAACCCTAAACCGTAAAACCTAAACCCTAAACCTAAACCCTATGCCTAACCCTAAACCCTAAACCCTAAAACATAAAACCCTAAACCCTGAACCCGAAACCCTAAACCAAAAACCCTAAACACTAAACCCTAAACCCAAAACTCTAAAACCCTAACCCTAAAACCTCAACCCTAAACCCTAGAGCCTAAATACTAAGCAATGAACCCTAACCCCTAAACCCTAGACCCTAAACCTTAAACCCTAAACTCTAAATCGTAAACCCTAAATGCTAAACCATATACCGTGAACTTTATACACTAAACACGAAAATCGTAAACCGTAAACCTTAAACCTTAAACCCTAAACCTTAAACCATAAACCTAAAACCCAAAAAACAAAACCTTGAACCGTAACCCCAAACTGACTCCAAAAGTAGAAACCAATCATTCCATTGCTTCAGAAATTTTCTCCTACCCCAAAATTTTAAAAAAATCGTCCAAATTGGAGTTCAAACGAAGAAGTTATGCCCCCTTCATTGTCCTATAATCTTTAAAGCTTGACGGACGCTAAACCCTAAACCCTAAACCTTAATATCTAAACCCAAAATGCTAAACCCTAACCCTAAACCTGAAAGCCTAAATCCTAAGGCCAAAATCCAAAACCCTAAACCCTAAAGTGCAAAATTCTAAACCCTAAACCCTAAAATATAAAACCGTAAACCCTAAACCCTAAACCCCAAACCCTAAACCAAAAACCCTAATTCCTAACCCTAAACCCTAAACCCTAAACGCTAAACCCTAAAACCTATATCCTAAACCCAAAACCCAAAACCTTAGACCCTAGACCCTAAACACTAAACAATAAACCCTAAACTGTAAACCCTAAACCCTAAACTATAAACCTTAAACCCTTAAACCTAAACCCTAAACCCTAAACCCTAAACCCTAAACTATAAACCTGAAACCCTAAAACCTAAACCCTAAACCCTAAACCTATTAGCTTTGTCGTGATCCCAAGAGGGGGGGTGAATTGGTATTTTTAAAATTTAATCCCAAGGTAAATATTCTAACACCAGTATATTCACAACCCTATGGTCAATCTAGTGCAAGTAATGAAAATGTATACTAGAAAGTAAATAGAGCAGTTTAATCAAACAGACATGCACCAGAGAATAGTAAAGTAAAGGTGACACGCAGAAATGTTATTGAGGTTCGGCTAATTGCCTACGTCCCCGCCTTGGCTAACAAGCACAAGAATTACCACTATACTTGCTCACTTAGATGAGTGGAATGACACCTATACAAACCAGGTCAATTAGCACAGGGCTGACCTGAACCTTTACAACTAGGTCAATTAACATAGGGTTGACCTCAACCTACACAATCCTTATCGGGATGGAATACTGCCCCCTCAGGCCACGCTTGGAAATACAATAATATTCTCTCAAATAGATGATATAGAAATAGTGCTTTCACGTAAAGCAGATATGTACCCAAATACACGCATTGACATACACATTAATGATATGGATATAGTGTAAGCTCAATGATGCAAATTTTGTGCAATCAACACTCAATACAATATAATTAGTAAGATGCCCAAGAGTGTTCAACACAAGCAATATCTTGGAATCTAGACAATATACTTCAATGGCCAATCAATATTCCAAAGATACAAATCAGATAATCAAACTAGTTTAATAAGATTTTCCTCAATGAAAGATGCACAATACTAGTTTGAAAATATTTGCTTGTTTGAAAAAATCTTTGCACAACAAAAACAAAGCTATTGGACACTTGCAATAAGATGCAAATATCCTAAGCTTACTAGGTTATCCCAACACAAGATTTATAGTGTGAAAATCTATGGGATAAACCTAAGCTAAACTCCCCAAAAATAATATCTCAATCACACAAGCACACTGGGAGTATTAGCAACCTCTACTAATTAATAACCCAATCAAGAACTCTCACAAAGCTCTTACAATACCAAGATTTATCAAAGGAATGAGTATTTGAGGGTATTTGAGCAAAGTGAGATTTTGAAATAGAGAGGATTTTTGTTAATGATTTTCTTCTAATCATGTACTAATCTTGCAAATGAACTCATATTTATAACCAGGGGTAAAAATATAATCGTTTGGGATATGATGGGAATAATTAAAAAAGTCCCAAATGATTAAAAATGCAATTAGCTCGAAATAACCCTATTTACCCGCGGCCAAACTATTTTTAATCGGGTGAGGTTCGGGTGGCTGAACATTGGTTCGGTCACCCGACCTGACTCAATAATAAAAGGTGTTCAATGCAGTTCGGTCGCTTGGATGAAGCTTCGGCAGCTCGAATCAAAGTCAGAAACATTTCTTTGTACATTTGGGTGCGCGGTCCTAGGTTCGGTGGCCCGAATCCATGTGTTCGGTCCCCTGGGGTTATTTTTGAACTAAACCGCTCGGTAGCCTGAGTTGGTGGGATGTCCATTTTGAAAGGTTCGGGCGCCCGGGGAAGGTATGAGTATTATAGTTTGGTCGCCCAAAAGCCCTGGTCAACTATTCACTTGTCGACAGTTTGGGCGCCCGAGGAGTTTTGAACTCCAGGGGTTCAGTCGCCCAAGCTCTCTCAGCATTTTGACATTTGTTCAATTTTAAGGCACAATTTTAACACACTTATACATTTTATGCTATGTGTGTGAGTGTTGGAGCCTAAGGTCTTGCTATGGTCTTTTCAAAGGCCATTTTGAGATAGTCCCAAAAATTTGGCGTCGGTCGACCGAAAGGTGCCCTAAAGTCAATTAGCCCCTATGGTCATTCTATGGTCATTTTAAGCTTACCATATATCCAATATGCATGATCTGCAGGTAAGGGAAAATACAGACAACATCCTAAGTTACTATTACAAACCCATATTACAAATATTTAATTTACAAACAAACTAAAAGTCTTCAAGGTCTTCTAGTTGCTTCAAATGACCTTCTTTGTGATATTCATTTAAGCCAGCACAAACACTTGAAAACCATCAAATACCTAAGTATTTGTCATTATCAAAACTGAGCATGACCTGTAAGGTCAACAAAACCCTAAACCCTAAACCCTAAACCCTAAACCCTAAACCCTAAAGCCTAACCCTAAACCCTAAACCCTAAACCCTAAACCCTAAACGCAAAACCCTAACCCTAAACCCGAAACCCTAAACCCTAAATCCAAAACCCTAAACCCAAAACCCTAAACCAAAAATCCTAAACCCCAAGCCTAAACCTTAAACCCTAAACCCTAAACGCAAAACCCTAAATCCTAAAACCTAAACCCTAAACCCTAACCCTAAACCCTAAACCATAAACCCTAAACCCTAAACCAAAAACCTTAAACCCTAACCCTAAACCCTAAACCATAAACCTAAAACCCTAAACCCTAAACCAAAAACCCTAAACCTTAAACCCTAACCCTAAACCCTAAACCCTAAACCCTAAATCCTAAACCCTAGACCCTAAACACTAAACAATAAACCCTAAATCCTAAACCCTAAACCCTAAACCCTAAACCCTAAACCCTAGACCCTAGACCCTTAACCTTAAACCCTAAACACTAAACCATAACCCCTAAACCCTAAATACTAGACCGTATATCGTGAACTCTATACACGAAACACGAAAATCGTAAACCGTAAATCGTAAACCTTAAACTATAAACCCTAAACCTAAAACCCAAAAAACAAAACCTTGAACCATAACCTCGAACATAACCCAAAACAGGAAACCAATCGTTCCATTGCTTCAGAAATTTTCTTCTCCCCCAAAATTAAAAAAAAAAGCCCCACAAATCGGAGGTCGAACAAAGAAGTTATGCCCCCAACATTTTCCTATAATATTTAAAGCTTGACGGACCCTAAACCCTAAACCCTAAACCCTAAATCCTAAAGCTCCCCTAAACCCCAAACCCTAAACCCTAAACTCTAAACCCGAAACGCTAAACCCAAACCTTAAACCCGAAACCCAAAACCCTAAGCCCAAAATCCAAAACCCTAAACCCCAAACCCAAAACCATAAACCCTAAACATAAAACCCAAAAACATAAAACCCTAAACCCTAAACCCTAAATGCTAAACGCTAAACCCAAAACCCTAAAACTTAAATCCTAAACCCTAAACCCTAAACCCTAAACCCTAAACCCTAAACACTAAACAATAAACCCTAAACCATAAACCCTAAACCCTACCCAAAACCCTAGACCCTAAAAACTAAACAATAAATCCTAAACCCTAAACCCTAAACCCTTAAGCCTAAAGCCTAACCCTAAATCCTAAGCCCTAAACCCTAAACCCTGAACTCTAAACACTAAAAGCTAAACCCTAACCCTAAACCCTAAACCATAAACCCTAAACACTAAATCCAAGACCCTAAACCTTAAACTCTAAACCCAAAACCCCAAACCCTAAAAAAAAAAAACCCTAAACCCTAACCCTAAACCCAAAACGCTAAACCCTAAATCCTAAAACCTAAACCCTAAACCCTAATCCAAGACCCTAAACCAATCCCTAAACCCTAAACCCTAAACCCTAAACCCTAAACCAAAAACACTAAACCCTAACCCCAAACCTTAAACCCTAAACCCTAAACCCTTACCCTTAACCAAAAACCTTAAACCCTAACCCTAAACACTAAAGAATAAACTCTAAACCCTAAACGCTAAACCCTAGACCCTAAACAATAGAGCCTAAACACTAAACAATAAATCTTAAGCCCTAAGCCCTAAATGCTAAACCCTAAACGCTAAACCTAAACCCTAAACCCTAAATGCTAAACCGTAGACCCTAAACAATAGACCATAACCACTAAAAAATATACCCTAAACCCTAAACCCTAAACCCTAAACCCAAAACGCTAAACCCTAAACCCAAAAACCTAAATCCTAAACCCTAAACCAAAAACCCTAAACCCTAAACCCTAAACACTAAACAATAAACCCTAAACCCTAAACCCTAAACCCTAAACTATAAATCCTAAACCCTAAAACCTAAACCCTAAACCCTAAACCCTAAACCCTAAACCTTAAAGCCAAAACCCTAAACCCTAAACCCTAGACCATAAGCCCCAGACCCCAAACACTAAACACTAAACACTTAACCCTAAACCCTAAACCCTAAACCTCAAACCCTAAACCGTAAAGCCTAACCCTAAAACCTAAACCCTAAACCCTAAACCATCAACCCTAAACCCTAACGCTAAACCCAAAACCTAAAACCCAAAACCGTAAATCCAAAACCCTAAACCCTAAACCCCAAAGCCCAAACCCTAAACCCTGAACCAAAAACCCAAAAACCTAACCCAAAACTCTAAACCCTAAACCCTAAATGCTCAACCCTAAACTTTAAAACCTAAACCCTAAACCTAAACCCTAGACCTTAACCCTAAACTCTAAACCCTAAACCCTAAACCCTAAACCCTAAACCCCAAACCCTAAACCCTAAACCCCAAACCCTAAACCCTAAACCCTAGATCCTAAACCCTAGACCGTAAACCCTAGACCCTAAACACTAAACAATAATCCCTAAACCCTAAATGCTAAACTCTAAACGCTAAACCCCAAACCCTAAGCCCTAACTTAAACCGTAAACCGTAAACCCTAAACCCTAGATCCTAAACCCTAAACCCTAAACCCTAAACCTTAAAGCCAAAACCCTAAACCCTAAACCCTAGACCATAAGCCCCAGACCCCAAACACTAAACACTAAACACTAAACCCTAAACCCTAAACCCTAAACGTCAAACCCTAAACCCTAAAGCCTAACCCTAAAACCTAAACCCTAAACCCTAAACCATAAACCCTAAACCCTAACGCTAAACCCAAAACCTAAAACCCAAAACCGTAAATCCAAAACCCTAAACCCTAAACCCCAAAGCCCAAACCCTAAACCCTGAACCAAAAACCCAAAAACCTAACCCAAAACTCTAAACCCTAAACCCTAAATGCTCAACCCTAAACTTTAAAACCTAAACCCTAAACCTAAACCCTAGACCTTAACCCTAAACTCTAAACCCTAAACCCTAAACCCTAAACCCTAAACCCTAAACCCCAAACCCTAAACCCTAAACCCCAAACCCTAAACCCTAAACCCTAGATCCTAAACCCTAGACCGTAAACCCTAGACCCTAAACACTAAACAATAATCCCTAAACCCTAAATGCTAAACTCTAAATGCTAAACCCCAAACCCTAAACCCTAACTTAAACCGTAAACCCTAAACCCTAAACCCTAGATCCTAAACCCTAAACCCTAAAGCTTAAACCCCAAACTCTAAACCGTCAACCTTAAACCCTAACCCCAAAATTCTAGACTCTATATTGCGACCTCTAAACACTAAACACGAAAATCATAAACCCCAAACCGTAAACCTCGAACCTTAAACCCTAAACCTAGAACCCAAAAAACAAAACCTTGAACCATAACCCCAAACCAACTCCAAAACCGGAAAACAGTCGTACCATTGCATCTGAAATTTTCTCCTACCCCAAAATAAAAAAAAAATCGTCTAAATCGGAGTTCAAACGTAGACATTATGCCCCCTTCATTTTCTGATAATCTTTAAAGCTTGACGGACCCCAAACCCTAACCGTAAACGTGAAACCCTAAACCCTAAGCCCTAAATCCAAAACCCTAAACCCTAAACCATAAAACATAAAACCCTAAACCCTAAACCTTAAACCCTAACCCTTAAAACCTAAAATATAAATCCCTAAACTCTAAATACCAAACACAAATCCCTAAACCCTAAACCCCAAACGCAAGACCCTAAACCCTAGACCCTAGACAAAAAATAATAAAACTTAAACCCTAAACCCCAATCTCTAAACCCTAAACCCTAAACCCTAAACCCTAAACCCTAAACCCTAAACCCTAAACCCTAAACCCTAAACCCTAGAACCTAAACCTTAAACTCTAAACTCTAAACCCTAGACCTTAAATCCTAACCCCTAAATGCTAAACCCTATATCGCGACCTCTAAACACTAAACACGAAAACCGTAAACCCAAAATCGTAAACCTTAAACCATAAACCCTAAACCTAAAACCCAAAAAACAAAACCGTGACCAATAACCCCGAACCGACTCCAAAACCGGAAACTAGTTGTACCATTGCTTCAGAAATTTTCTCTTACCCCAAAATAAAAAAAAAAAATCAACCAAATCGGAGTTCAAATGAAGAAGTTATGCGCCCTTCATTTTCCTATAATCTTTAAAGCTTGATAGACCCTAAACTTTAAACCATAAACACTAAAGCCTAAACCCTTAACCCTAAACCCTAAACACTAAACCCCTAACCCTAAACCCTAAACCCTAAACCCTAAAGCCTAACCCAAAACCCTAAACACTAAACTCTAAACCCTAAAAGCTAAACCCTAACCCTAAACCCTAAACCCTAAATCCTAAATCCAACACCCTAAACCCTAAACCCTAACCCTAAACCCTAAATCCTAAACCCTAAAACAAAAACCCAAAACCCTAATCCTAAACCCGAAAAACTAAACGCTAAACGCTAACCCTAAACCCTAAAACCTAAACCCTAAACCTAAACCCTAAACCCAAACCCTAAACTTGAAACCCTAAACCCTAAACACCAAATCAAAAACCCAAAAGCCTAAACAAGAAACCCTAAACCCTAAACACTAAACCCTAAACCCTAAACCCTAAAACCGAAAACATAGCACCCTAAACCCTAAACCCTAAACCCTAAATCCTAAACCGTAAACCAAAAACCCTAAACCCTAACCCTAAACCCTAAACCCTAAACCCTAAACTTTAAACCCTAAACCCTAAAACCTAAACCCTAAACCCTAAGCTCTAAACCCTAAACACTAGACCATAAACACTAAACAACAAACCCTAAACCCTAGACCCCAAACACTAAACCCAAAAAGCTAAACGCTAAACCCTAAACCCTACACCCTAAAACATAAATCCCAAAACCCTAAACCCCAAATCCTTAAGCCTAACTGTAAACCCTAAACTGTTAACCCTAATCCCTAACCATAAACCTGAAACCCTAAACCCTAAACCCTAAATGCAAAACCCTAAAACCTAAAACCTAAACCCTAAACCCTAAAGCCTAAACCCTTAACCCTCAACCTTAAACCCTAAACCCCTAACCCTAAACCCTAAACCCTAAACCCTAAAGCCTAACCCAAAACCCTAAACACTAAACCCTAAATCCTAAACCCTAACCCGAAACTTTAAACCCTAAACCCTAAATAAAAAACCCTAAACCCTAAACCCTAAATGAAAAACCCTAAACCCTAAACACTAAACCCTTAACGCTGAACCCTAAACCCTAAAACCTAAACCCTAAACATAAACCCTAAACCCAAACCCTAAACTCGAAAACCTAAACCCTGAACACTAAACCCAAAACCAAAAAACCTAAACTAGAAACCCTAAACCCTATAACATACAACCCTAAACCCTAAAATCAAAAATATATCAATCGAAACCCTAAACCTTAAAACCTAAACCCCAAACCAAAAACCCTAAACTCGAACCCTAAACCCTAAACCCTAAACCCCAAACCCTAAACTCTAAACACTAAACCCTAAAACCTAAACCCTAAACCCTAAACCTTAAACTCTAAACCCTAAACCCAGGACCCTAGACACTAAACAATAAACCATAAACCCTAGACCCTAAACACTAAACCCAAAAAGCAAAACGCTAAATCCTAAACCCCACACCCCAAAACATAAATCCCAAAACCCTAAACCCTAAACCCTTTATCTTAACTGTAAACCCAACACCCAAAACCCAAAACCCAAAACCCTAAACCCTAAACCCTAACCCTAAACTCAAAACCCTAAACCCTAAACCCTAAATCCAAAACCCTAAAACCCAAACCCAATACCCTAAACCCTAAAACATAAAATCCTAAACCCCAAACCCTAAAACATAAAACCCTAAACACTAAACCCTAAACCTTAAACCCAAACCCCAAATCGTAAACCCTAAACCCTAACCCTAAACTCTAAAACCTAAACCCTAAACCCTAAACCTTAAACTTTAAACCCTAAGCCCTAAACCCTAAACCCAAAACCCTAGACTCTAAACATTAAATAACAAACCCTAAACCCTAAACCCTAAACCCTAAACCCTAACCCTAAACCTTAAACCCTAAAAGGTAAACCCTAAACCCTAAACTCTAAATCCTAAACCCTAAACCCTAACCCCAAACCCTAAACCCTAAACCCTAAACTGTAAAACCTAAACCCTAAACCTAAACCCTAAGCCCTAACCCTAAACCCTAAACCCTAAATCCTAAACCCTAAACACTAGACCGTGAACCCTAAAACATAAAACCCTAAACTAAAAACCCTAAACACTAAAACCTAAACCCTAAACCTTAAACCCTAAACTCTAAAACCTAAACCCTAAACGCAAAACCAAAAGCCCTAAACCCTAACCCAAACAATAAACCCTAAACCCTAAATGGTAAACCATAAAATGTAAAACCTAAACCCAGAACGAAAACCCTAAACCCTAAACCCTAAACTCAAAAACCCAAAACCCAAAACCCTAAACACTAAACCCTAAACTCTAAATCCTAAACCCTAAACCTGAAACCAAAAACCCTAAACCCTAACCCCAAACCCTAAACCCTAAACCCTAAATGGTAAACCCTAAACATTAATACCTAAACCCTAAACCTAGACCCTAAGCCCTAACCCTAAACACTAAACCCTAAACCCTAAATCCTAAATCCTAAACCCTAAAAACTAAACTGTAAACCCTAAAACATAAGAACATAAACCCTAAACCCTAAACTAAAAACCCTGAACACTAAAACCTAAACCCTAAATGCTAAACCCTAAACCTTAAAACCAAAAACCTAAACCCTAAACCATAAACCGTAAAAACTAAACAATAAACCCTAACCCCTAAACCCTAACCCTAAACCCTAAACCCTAAAACCAAAACCCCAAACCATAAACCCTAAACCATAAACCCTAGACCCAAAACCCTAACCCTAAACCCTAAACACTATACCCTAAACCCTAAAACCTAAACCTTAAACTGAAACCCTAAGCCCTAACCCTAAACCCCAAATCCTAATCCCTTAACCAAAAACCCTAAACCCGAACCCTAAACCCTAAACCGTAAACCCTAAACCAAAAACCCTAAACCCTAAACCAAAAATCCTGAACCCTAACACAAAACCCTAAAACCTAAACCCTAAACTCGAAACCTTAAACCCTAAACCCTAAACTCTAAAGCCTAGACACTAAACCCTTGACCCTAAACACTAAACAATAAACACTAAACCCCAAACCCTGAACACTAAACCCTAAACCGTAAACTGTAAACCCTAAATCCTAACCCTAAACCCTAAACCCTAAACCAAAAACCCTAAACCCGCACCCTAAACACTAAACCTTAAACCCTAAACGCTAAACCCAAAAACCTAAAACCAAAACCCTAAACCCTAAAATTGAAAACATAGCACCCTAAACCCTGAACCCTAAAACCAAAACCCTAAACCCTAATCCTAAACCGTAAACCCAAAACCTTAAACTTTAAGCCCTCAACCCTAAAACCTAAACCCAAAACCTTAAACCCGAAACTCTAAACCCTAAACACTAGACCTTCAACAGCAAAAAATAAACCCTAAACCATAGACCTTAAACACTAAACCTAAAAAGCTAAACGCTAAACCCTAAATCCTACACCCTAAAACATAAATCCAAAAACCCTAAACCCAAATCCCAAAACCCTTAAGTCTAACTGTAAACCCTAAACCCTTAACCCTAATCCCTAAACCCTAAACCCTAACCCTAAACTCAAAACCCTAAACCCTAAACCCTAAATCCAAAACCCTAAAACCTAAACCTTAAACCCTAAACCCTAAAGCCCAAACCATTAACTCTAAACCCTAAACCTGAAACCCCTAACCCCTAAACCACAAACCCTAAACACTAAACCCTAAAGCCTAACCCAAAACCCTGAACCCTAAACCTGAAATACAAAACTCTAAATGCTAAACCCTAACCCCAAACCCAAAACCCTAAACCCTAAACACTAAATCCAAAACCCGAAACCCTAAACCCTAAACCCTAGACGAAAAACCCAAAACCCTAACCCTAAACACTAAACCCTAAACGCTAAACCATAAACCCTAAAACCTAAACCCAAACCCTAAACTCGAAACCCTAAACTCTAAACACTAAATCCAAAACCCAAAAACCTAAACCCGAAACCCTAAACCCTATAACATAAAACCCTAAACCCTAAACCTGAAAACATAGCTCCCTAAACCCTAAACCCTAAAAACTAAACCCTAAACCAAAAACCCTAAACCCCCAACCTTATACTCTAAACCCTAAACCCTAAAACCTAAACCCTAAACCTTAAACCCTAAACTCCAAACCCTAAACACAACACCCTAAACACTAAACAATAAACCCTAAACCCTAGACCCTAAACACTAAACCCAAAACCCTACACCCTAAAACAAAAATCCCAAAACCCTAAACCCAAAACCCTTAAGCTTAACTATAAACCCTTAACCCTAAACCCTAAATCCTAACCCTAAACTCGAAACCCTAAACCCTACACCCTAAAACATAAATCCCAAAACCCTAAACCCAAAACCCTTAAGCCTAACTATAAACCCTTAACCCTAAACCCTAAACCATAACCCTAAACTCAAAACCCTAAACCCTAAATCCAGACCCTAAAACCTAAACCCTAAATCCTAAACCCTAAAATATAAAACCCTAGACCCTAAACCCTAAAACAAAAAACACTAAACCCTAAACCCTAAACCCTAAAGCCTAACCCTAAACCCTAAACCCTAAACCCTAACCCTAAATCGTAAACCTTAAACCCGAAACCCTAAACCCTAAAAGAAAAAACACTAAACCCTAACCCTAAACTATAAAACCTAAACCCTAAACCCTAAACCCTAAAACTTAGACCCTAAACCCCTAACCATAAACCCTAAACCCTAAACCCTAACCCTAAACCCTAAAAGCTAAACAATAACCCTAAGCCCGAAACCCTAAACCCAAAATCGGAAATCCAAAACCCTAAACCCTAAACCCTCTAAATCCTAAACAATAAACCTTGAACCAAAAACCCTAAACCCGAACCCTAAATCTTAAACCCTCATCCTTAAATGGTAAACCCTAAACTATAAAACCTAAACCCTAAACCTAAACCCTAAGCCCTAACCCTAATCCGTAAACCCCAAACCCTAAACCCTAAAACCTAAACCCAAAACACTAGATCGTAAACCCTAAAAAATAAAACCCTAAAACATAAATCCTAAACCCTAAACTAAAAACTGTAAACACTAAAACCTAAACCCTAAATGCAAAACCCTAAACCCTAAAACGTAAACCCTAGACCCTTAACACTAAACAACAAAACCTAGCCCCTAAACCCTAAACCTAAACCCTAAACACTAAACAATAAACCCAAAGCCCTAAACCCAAAACTCTAAACCGTAAACCCTAATTGCTAAACCCTAAACCCTAAACCCTAAACCCAAAACTCTAAACCCTAAACCCTAAACCCAAAACCCTAAACCCAGATCCCTAAACTATAAACCCTAAACCCTACAACCTAAACCCTAAACCCTAGACGCTAAACCCTAGACCTTAAACGCTAACCCGAAACCCAAAACCCTAAACCCTACACGCTAAACCCTAAACTCTAAAACCTAAATACTAAACCCCAAACCCCAAACCCAAAACCCTAGACCCTAAACACTAAACAATAAACCCTAAACCCTAAACTATAAACCCTAAACCCAAAAACCTAAACCCAAAACCGTAAACCCTAAATATTAAACCCTAAACCCTAAACCCTAAACTCTAAATTCTAAACCGTAAACCCTAACCCTAAACCCTATACCTTAAACCCTAAACACTAAACCCTAAACCCTAAAACTTAAACCTTAAACCGAAACCCTAAGCCCTATCCCTAAACCCTAAACCCTAAACCCCAATCCCTTAACCAAAAACCCTAAACCCTAACCACAAACCTTAAACCCTACACCCTAAACCCTAAACCAAAAACACTAAACCCTAACCCAAAACCCTAAAACCTAAACCCTAAATCAACAACCATAAACCCTAAACCGTAAAGCCTAGACACTAAACCCTAGACCCTAAACACTAAATAATAAACCCTAAACCCTAAACCCAAAACCCAAAAGCCTAACCCTAAACCCTAAACCCTAAAGCAAAAATCGTAAACCCTAATCGTAAACCCTAAACCATAAACCCTAAACGCTAAACCCTAAAACTTAAAACCTAAACCCTAAACCTAAACCCTAAGCCCTAAGCATAAACACTAAACCCTAAACCATAAACCCTACACCCAAAAACCTAAACCAAAAACCCTCAATCCTAAACCCTAAACCAAAAACCCTAAACCCGAACCCTAAACTCCAAACCCAAAACCCAAAACCCAAAACCCAAAACCTTAGACTCTAAACCCTAGACCTTAAACACTAAACAAAAAACCCTGAACCCTAAACCCAAAACTCTAAACCCAAAACCGTTAACCCTAAGCCCTAAACCCTAAACCCTAAATCCTAAACCTTAAACCTTAAATCGTAAATGCTAGACCCTATACCGTGAACTCTATACACTAAACACGAAAATCGTCAACCTTAAACCTTAAGCCCTAAACCTAAAATCCAAAAAAAAAACCTTGAACCATAACTCCGAACCGACTCCAAAACCGAAAACCATTCGTTCCATTGCTTCAGAAATTTTCTCCTACCCCAAAATAAAAGAAAAATCGTCCAAATCGGAGTTCAAACGAGGACGTTATGCCCTCTTCATTTTCCTATAATCTTTAAAGCTTGATGGACCCTAAACCCTAAACCCTAAACCCTAAATCCTAAAGCCTAACCCAAAACCAAAAACCCTAAAATCGAAACCCAAAATGCTAAACCCTAACCCTAAACCCAAAAACATAAAACCCTAAACCTTAAACCCTAAAACATAAAACCCTAAACCCTAAACCCTAAGCCAAAAACCCTAAGCCTTAGCCCTAAACCCTAAACGCCCTAAACCGTAAAACCTAAATCCTAAACCCGAAACCCTAAACCCTAAACCTTAAACCCTAAACCCTAAACCCTAAACCCTAAACCCTAAACCCTAAACTCTAAATACTAAACAATAAACCCAAAAACCTAAACCTTAAACACTAAACCCTAAACCCTAAACCCTAAACCCAAAATCCTAAACCTTAAGCCCTAAACCCTAAACCCAAACCCTAAACGCTAAACCTTCACCCTAAACACGAAACCCTAAACCCTTAATCCAAAACAATAAACCCTAAACCCTAAACCAAAAACCCTAAACCCTAAACCCTAAAACTTAAACCGTAAACCGTAAACCCTAAACCCTAAACCTTAGACCATAAACACTAAACAATAAACCCTAAACCCTAAACCCTAAACCCTAAATCCTAAAGCCTAAAGCCTAACCCTAAACCCTAAACACTAAACCTTAAACCCTAAACCCTAAACCCTAAACCTTAAAAGCTAAACCCTAACCCTAAACCTGAAACCCTAAACCCTAAACCCTAAATCCAAAACCCTAAACCCTAAACCCTAAACCCTAAACAAAAAACCCTAAACTCTAAATCCTTACCGTTAATCAAAAACTCTAAACCCTAACCCTAAACCCTAAACCCTAAACCTTAAACCCTAAATCCTAGACCTTAAACCCTAGACCCTAAACACTGAACAATAAACCCTAAATCGTAAACCTTAAACCCTAAACCCTAAACTCTAAACCCTAAACTCTAAACCCTAAACCCTAGATGCTAAACCTTAAACCGTAAACCCTAAATGCCAGACCCTATACCATGAACTTTATACACTAAAGACAAAATTCGTTAACCGTAAACCCTAAACCTTAAACCTTAAACCCTAAACCTAAAACCCAAAAAACCAAACCTTGAACCATAACCCCGAACCAACTCCAAAATCGTAAACCAATCATTCCATTGCTTCAGAAATTTTCACCTGCCCCAAAATAAAAATAAAAAGTCTTCCAAATCGGAGTTCAAACAAAGAAGTTATGCCCCCTTCATTTTCCTATAATCTTTAAAGCAAGACAGACCCTAAGCCCAAAATCCAAAACCCTAAACCCAAAAACATAAAACCCTAAACCCTAAACAATAAAACAAAAAACCTTAAACCCTAACCCAAAACCAAAAACCCAAAACCCAAAACCCTAAGCCAAAAACACTAAACCCTAACCCTAAACCCCAAACCCTAAACCCTAAACGCTAAATCCTAAACCCCAAAACCTTAATCTTCAACCTTAAACCCTAAACCCTAAACCCTAGACCCTAAACACTAAAAAATAAACCCTAAACCCTAAACTACAAACCTTAAACCCCTAAACCAAACCCCTAAACCCTAAACCTTAAATCCTAACCCCTAAACCCTAGACTTTAAACCCTAGATCCTAAACACAAAACAATAAACCCTAAACCCTAAAACCCAAACCCAAAACCCAAAACCCAAAACCCTAACCCTAAACCCGAAACCCAAAACCCAAAACCTTAACTCCAAAACCCCAAACCCTAAACCCTAAGCCCTAAACCCTAACCCTAAACCCTAAACCCTAAACACTAAACCCTAAACCCTAAAACCTAAACCCCAAACATAAACCCTAAACCCACACCCTAAACTCGAAGTCCTAAACCCTAAACCCCAAATCCAAAACCCTAAAACCTAAACCCGAAACCCTAAATCCTAAAACATAAAACCCTAAACCCAAAACCCAAAACCTGAAAACATAAAACCCTAAACCCTAAACACTAAAACCTAAACCCTAAACCAAAAACCCTAAACCCTAACCCTAAACCCTAAACCCTAAACTCTAAACCCTAAACCCTAAAACCTAAACCATAAACCCTAAACCCCAAACCCTAAACAATAAACCCTAGAACCTAAACACTAAACACTAAACAATAAACGCCAAACCCTAGACCCTAAACCCAAAACCCTAAACGCTTAATGCTAAACCCTAAAGCCTAAACCAAAAAATATAAGAACCTAAATCCTAGACCATAAATCCTAAACCCTAAGGCCTAACCATAAACCTTAAACCCTAAGCCCTAAACTCGAAACCCTAAACCCTAAACCCCAAATCCAAAACCCTAAACCCTAAACCGAAAACCCAAAACCCTAAAACATAAAACCCAAAACCCTAAACTTTAAAACATAAAACACTAAACCCTAAACCAAAAACCCTAAACCTTAACCCTAAACCCTAAACCCTAAACTCTAAACCCTAAAGCCCAAAACGTAAATCCAAAACCCAAAACCCTAGACCCCTAAACACTAAACTATAAACCCTAACCCCTAAAACCTAAACTCAAAACCCTAAACCCTAAACCCTAAACGCTTCCCCTAAATCCTAAATCCTAAACCCTAAACCCTAAACCCTAGACCCTAAACACTAAACAATAAACCCCAAGCCCTAAACCAGAAACTCTAAACCTTAAATCCAAAATGCTAAACCCTAGACCGCAAACCCTAAACCCTAAACTATAAACCTTTACCGTAAACCCTAAACCCAAAACCCTAACCCCAAAACCTTAGACCCTAAACACTAAACGCTAAACCCTGAAACCTAAACCCTAAACTCTACACCCTAAACCCAAAACCCTAACCCCTAACCCAAAACCCTAAAGCCTAAGCCCTATACAATAAACCCTAAACACTAAAACCTAAACCCTAAACCTTAAACTCTAAAAACTAAACCAAAAACCCTAAACCCTAACCCCAAACCCTAAACCCTAAACCCTAAACTCTAAACCCTAAACCCCAAAACAAAAATCCTAAACCCAAAACCCTAGACCCTAAACACTAGAGAATAAACCCTAACCCTAAACCCTAAACCCTAAACCCTAAACCCTAAACTATAAACCCTAAACCCTAAAACCTAAACTCTAAACCCTAAACCCTAAACCCTAAACCCTAAATCCTAAACGCTAAACCCAAAACCCTAAACCCTAAACCCTAAACCCTAAACACTAAACAATAAACCCTAAGCCCTAAACTTGAAACTTTAAACCCTAAACCCTAAATGCTAAACCCTAAACCCCAAACCCTAAACCCTAAACTATAAACGCTAAACCTTAAACACAAAACCCTAAACCCTAAACCGAAAATCCTAAACCCTAAACCCTAAACCCTAAACACTAAACGCTAAACCCTAAAACCTAAACCATAAACCCTAAACCCAACACCCTAAACCCAAAACCTTAACCCCTAATCCTAAACCCTAAACCTTATACAATAAACCCTAAACCCTAACCCCAAAACCCTAAACGCTAAACCCTAAACCCTATACCCTAAACACTAAGCAATAGACTATAAACCTTAAACCCTAAACCCTAAACCCTAAACTATAAACCCTAAAATCTAAACCCTAAGCCCTAATCCCTAAACCCTAAACCCTAAACCCTAAACCCTAAACCCTAACCCTAAACCATAAACCCTAAACCCCAAACCTTAAACGCTAAACCCTAAACCCTAAACTGAAACCCTAAGCCCAAAGCCCTAACCCTAAACCCTAAACCCTAAAACCTAAATCCTAAACCCTAAAAACTAAACCCTAGACCCTAAACACTAAACAATAAACCATAAACCCTAAACCTTAAACCTTAATCCCTAAACTACAAACACTAAACCCTCAAACCTAAACCCTAAAACAAAACCCAAAAGCCTAACCCTAAAACCTAAACCCTCAACCCTAAACACTAAACCCTAAACCCTAAACGCTAAACCGTAACCCTAAAACCGAAACCCTATACCTTAAACCCTAAATCCAAAACCGTAAACCCTAAAGCCTAAAGCCTAAAGCCTAAACTCAAAACCCTAAACCCTAACCCTAAACCCTAAACTCTAAAATCTAAACCCTAAACCTAAACCTGAAACCCTAACCCAAAACTCGAAACCCTAAACCCTAAACCCTAAATCCAAAACCCCAAAACCTAAGAACGAAACCCTAAACCGTATAACATAAAATCGTAAACCCTAAACCCCACACCTGAAAACATAAAACCCTAAACCCTAAAACCTAAACCCTAAACCAAAAACCCTAAAAGCTAAACCCTAAACCAAAAACCATAAACCCTAACCCTAAACCCTAAACCCTAAACCCAAACTTTAAACCCTGAGCCCTAAAACCAAAACCCTAAACCCTAAACCCTAAACCTTAAACCCAAGAACCTAAACACTAAACAATAAACCGTAAACCCTAGAATCTAAACCATAAACCCTAAACGTTAAACGCTAAACCCTAAACACAAAAGCTTAAAGCCCTAAACCCTAAACCCTAAATCATAAACCCAAAAGCCTAACAATAAACCTAAAACCCTAATCTCCAAACCCTAAACCCTAACCCTAAACTCGAAACTCAAAACCCTAAACCACAAATCCAAAACCTCAAACCTAAACCTAAAACCCTAAACCCAAAAGCATAAAACACTAAACCTGAACCCTAAAATATAAAGCCCTAAACCCTAAACCCTAAACCCTAAACCAAAACCCTAAACTCTAAACCCTAAACCCTAAAACCTAAACACTAAACCGTAAACCCTAGACCGTAAACACTAAACAAACCCTAACCCCTAAACCCTAAACCCTAAATCTTAAACTATACACCCTAAACCGTGAACCCTGAACACAAAGCCCTAAACCCTAAACTCTAAACCATAAACCCTAAATGCAAAACCCTAAACCCTAAACCCTAAACTATAAACCCTAAACCCTAAATATTAAACCCAAAAACCCAAACCCTAAACCCTAAACGCTAAACCCTAAACCCTAGACCGTAACCACTAAATGATAAACCCTAAATCCTAAACCCTAAATCCTAAACCCTAAATCGTAAACCCATAACCCTAAACCTAAAACCCTAACCCCTAACCCTAAACCCTAAACCCTAAACCCTAAACCCTAAACTATAAACCCTAAACGCTAAAACCTAAACCCTAAACCCTAGACCCTAAACCTTAGAGCCTAAATCTTAACCCTAAACCCTAAACCCTAGACCGTAAACACTAAACGACAAACCCTAAACCCTAAACAATAAACCCTAAACCCTAAACGATAAACCCAAAACACTAAAACATAAATCCTAAACCCTGAACCCATAACCCTAAACCCTATAACTTAAACACTAAAAAATTAACCCTAAACCCTAAACCCTAAACTCTAAACCCTAAACCCCAAAACCAAAGCCCTAAACCCTAAACCATAAACCCTAAACTCTAAAATTTAGAACCTAAACACCAAACAATAAACCGTAAACCCTAGACTCTAAACCCTAAACCCTAAATGCTAAA
Organism: Malania oleifera; assembly: GCF_029873635.1. Lineage (NCBI taxonomy): Eukaryota > Viridiplantae > Streptophyta > Magnoliopsida > Santalales > Ximeniaceae > Malania > Malania oleifera. The sequence goes on from NW_026652110.1 coordinate 65,534, forward strand.
CACTAAACCCTAAACCCTAAACACAAAATTAAGCTTAAAGCCTTAAACGCTAAACCCTAAATCCTAAACCATAACGCCTAACCATAAACACTAAACCCTAAACCCAAACCCTAAAATCGAAACCCTAAACCCCAAATCCAAAACCCTAAAACCTAAACACAAAACCCTAAACCCTAATGCATAAAACACTAAACCCTGAACCATGAAAATTAGAGACCTAAACCCAAAACCCTCAACCAAAAACACTAAACCCTAATCCTAAACCCTAAACCCTAAACTCTAAACCCTAAACCTTAAACCTAAGACCGTAAACACTAAACAATAAAACCTAACCCCTAAACCCTAACTCAAAACCCTAAACCCTAAACCCTAAACAGTAAACCTTAAACTATAAACCCTAATCGCTAAAACCTAAACCCTAAACCCTAAACCCAAAAAACTAAACCCTGAACCCTAGATCCTAAATCCTAGACCCTAAACACTAAACAATAAACCCTAAACCGTAAACCGTAAACCCTAAACGCCAAACACTAAACCCAAGACCATAAACACTAAACGATAAACATTAAATCCTAAACCCTACACCCTAAACCCGAAACCCTAACCCCTAACCCTAAACCTTGAACCCTAAACCCTAAATGCTAAAACCAAACCCTAAACCCCAGACCCTAAACCTTAGAAACTAAATCGTTACACTAAACCCTAAACGCCAAACCCTAAACCCTAGACCGTAAACACAAAACGATAAACCCTAACCCTAAACAATAAACTCTAAACCCTAAACGATAAACCCTAAACCCTAAAACCTAAATCCTAAACACTAAACCCTAAACCCTAAACCCTAGACGTTAAACCCTAAACCCTAAACCCCAAACCCTAAATGATAAACCCTTAACGCTAAAACCAAAACCCTAAACGCTAACCTTAAACCCTAAACCCTAAACCCTAAAACCTAGACCCTAAACACTAAACGCTAAACCCTAAACCGTAAATCGTAAACCCTACACCCTAAACCCAAACCCCTAACCCCTAAACGCTAAAACCTAAACCCTAAACCCTAGAGCCTAAATCCTTACCCTAAACCCTAAACGCCAAACCCTAAACCCTAGACCGTAAACACAAAACGAAAAACCCTAAACCCTAAACAATAAACTCGAAACCCTAAACGATAAACCCTAAACCCAAAAACCTAAATCCTAAACACTATACCCTAAACCCTAAACCCTAGACGTTAACCCTAAACAATAAACCCTAAACCCAAAACGCTAAACCCCAAACCCTAAACGATAAACCCTAAACGCTAAAACCAAAACCCTAAACGCTAACCCTAAACCCTAAACCCTAAACCCTAAACCCTAAACCCTAAACACTAAACGCTAAACCCTAAACCGTAAATCGTAAACCCTAAACCCTAAACCCTAAACCCTGAACCTTACACCCTAACCCCTAAATGCTAAAAACTAAACCCTAAACCCTAGACCCTAAACCCAAGAGCCTAAATCCTTACCCTAAACCCTAAACGCCAAACCCTAAACCCTAGACCGTAAACACAAAACGATAAACCCTAAAACCTAAACAATAAACTCTAAACCTTAATCGGTAAACCCTAAACCCAAAAACCTAAATCCTAAACACCATACCCTAAACCCTAAACCCTAGATGTTAAACCCTAAACCCCAAACACTAAATGATAAACCCTAAACGCTGAAACTAAAACTCTAAACCATAACCCTAAACCCTAAACCCTAAACCCTATACTATAAACCCTAAACACTAAAACCTAAACCCTAAACCCTAGACCATAAACCCTAGACCCTAAACCCTAACCCTAAACACTAAACCCAAAACCCTATACGCTAAATCCTAAACCCTAAGCACGAAACCCTAAACCCAATAACATAAAACCCTAAACCATAAACCCTACCCCCAAAAACATAGAACCCTAAACCCTAAACCCTAAAACCTAAACCTTAAACAAAAAACCCTAAACCCTAAAACCTTAACACTAAACAAAAAGCCCTAAACCCTAAACTCTAAACCCCAAACCCTAAAACCAAAACCCTAAACCCCAAACCCTAAACCCTAAACTCTAAACCCTATAATCTAAACACTAAACAATAAATCGTAAACCCTAAACCCTAAACCCGAAACACTAAAAGCTAAACCCTAAACCCTGAACGCAAAAGCTTAGAGCCCTACACCGTAAACCCTAAATCCTAAACCCAAAAGCATAACCATAAACCCTAAACCCTAAACCCTTACCCTAAAATCGAAACCTTAAACCCTAAACACTAAATCCAAAACCCTAAAACCTAAACCCTAAACCCTAAAATATAAAACACTAAACCCTGAACCCTAAAACAAAAAGCCTAAAACTCAAAACACTAAACCCTAAACCAAAAACTCTAAACCCTAACCTTAAACCCTAATCCCTAAACCCTAAACTCTAGACCCTAAACCCCAAAACCTAAACCTTAAACCCTAAACCCTACACCGTAAACACTAAACAATAAACCCTAACCCCTAAACTCTAAACCCTAAACCTCAAAAATATAAACCCTAATCCGTAAAACCAAAACCTTAAACCGTAAACCCTAAACCCTAAACCCCGAACCCTAGACCCTAAACCCTTGGCCCTAAACAAACAATAAACCCTAAGCCCTAAACACTAAACTCTAAACCCTAAACCCTAAATGCTAAACCCCAAACCCCAAACCCTAAACTATAAACCCTGAACCCTAAGTAGTAAACCTTAAACCCTAAACCCAACATCCAAAACCCTAAACGCTAAATCCTAAACCCTAGACCGTAAACACTAAACGATAAACCCTAATTCCTAAACCATAAACCCTAAACCCTAAACCCTACACCCTAAACTCGAAACCCTAAACCCTAACCCTAAACCCTAAACCCTAAACTATACCCTAAACACTAAAACCTAAACCCTAAACCCTAAACTCTAAACCCTGGAACCTAAACACTAAAAAATGAAACCCTAGACCCTAAACCATAAACCCTGAGTGCTAAACGCTAAACCCTAAACCCAAAAGCTTAAAGCCCTAAACCCAAAACCCTAAATCCTAAACCCTAAAGTCCAACCATAAATCCTAAACCCTAAACCCTAAACCCTAAACCCTAACCCTAAACTCGAAACCCTAAACCCTAAACCCCATATCCAAGACCCTAAAACCTAATCCCAAAACCCTAAACCCTAAAACATAAAAAACTAAACCTTGAACCCTAAAACATAAAGCCCTTAACACTAAACCCTAAACCCTAAACCAAAAACTTTAAACCCAAACCCTAAACCCTAAACCCTAAACCCTAAATTCTAAACCCTAAACCCTAAAACCTAAACCCTAAACCTTAAACCCTAGACCGTAAAAACTAAACAATAAACCCCAACCGATAAACCCTAACCCTAAACCCTAAACCCTAAACCCTAAACCCTGAACCCTAGATCTTAAACCCTAGACCCTAAACACTAAACAATAAACCCTAAGCCCCAAACCCTAAACTCTAAACCCTATAACCTAATTGCTAAACCTACACCCTAAACCCTATACTCTAAGCCCTAAACCCTAAACAGTAAACCCTAAACCTTAAACCAAAAACCCTAAACGCTGAACACTAAACCCTAGACCGTAAACACTAAACGATAAACCCTAATTCCTAAACCCAAAGCCCTAAATCCTACACCCTAAAACCGAAACCCTAACCCTAAACCCTAAACCCTAAATGCCAAAACCTAGACACTAAACCCTAGAACCTAAATCCTTACTTCAAACCCTAAACGCAAAACCCTAAACCTTAGACCATAAACACAAAACGATAAACCTTAAACCCTAAAAAATAAACTCTAAACCCTAAACTATAAACCCTAAACCCTAAACCCTGAACCCTAACTGCTAGACGTTAAACCCTAAACAATAAACCCTAAACCCTAAACCCTAAACCTTAAATGATAAACCCTAAACGCTAAAACAAAAACCCTAAACCCTAACCCTAAACCTCAAACCCCAAACCCTAAGCCCTAAACACTAGACCCTAAACACTAAACGCTAAACCCTAAACCGTAAATCGTAAACCCTAAACCCTAAACCCTACACCCTAAACCCAAAACCCTAACCCCTAAATGCTAAAACCTAAACCCTAAACCCTACACCCTAAACCCTAGAGCCTAAATCCTTACCCTAAACCTTAAACGCCAAACCCTAAACCCTAGACCATAAACACAAAACGATAAACCCTAAACCCTAAACAATAAACTCTAAACCCTAAACGATAAACCCTAAACCCTAAAACCTAAATCCTAAACACTAAACCCTAAACCCTAGACGTTAAACCTTAAACAATAAAACCTAAACCCTAAACCCCAAACCCTAAACGATAAACCCTAAACGCTAAAACCAAAACCCTAAACCCTAACCCTAAACCCTAAACCCTAAACCCTAAACACTAAATGCTAAACGCTAAACCCTAAACCCTAAAAGCTACACCCTAAACCCAAAACCCTAATCCCTAATCCTAAACCCTAAACCCAAAACCATAAACCCTAAACCCTAAACACTAAACGCTAAACCCAAAACCCTAAACTCTACACCTTAAACCCAAAACCCTAATCCCTAATCCTAAACCCTAAACCCTAAACCCTTAACCCTATACCGTAACCCCTAAACACTAAAACCTAAACCCTAAACCCTAGACCATAAACCCTAGACCCTAAACCCTAACCCTAAACCCTAAACCCAAAACCCTATGCGTTAAATCCTAAACCCTAAGCACGAAACCCTAAACCCTATAACATAAAACCCTAAACCATAAACCCTACCCCCGAAAACAGAGAACCCCAAACCCTAAACCCTAAAACCTAAACCTTAAACAAAAAACCCTAAACCCTAAAACCTTAACACTAAACAAAAAACCTTAACCCCTAAACTCTAAACCCCAAACCCTAAAACATAAACACTAAACCCCAAACCCTAAACCCTCAACTCTAAACCCTATAATCTAAACACTAAAAAATAAATCGTAAACCCTAGACCCTAAACCCAAAACCCTAAACGCTAAACCCAAAACCCTGAATGCAAAAGCTTAAAGCCCTAAACCGTAAACCCTAAATCCTAAACCCAAAAGCATAACCATAAACACCTAAACCCTAAACCCTAAACCTAAATTCGAAACCCTAAACCCTAAACCCTAAATCCAAAACCCTAAAACAAAAAGCCCAAAACCCAAAATACTAAACCCTAAACCAAAAACTCTAAACCCAAACCCTAAACCCTAAACGTTGAACCCTAAACTCTAAACCCTAAACCCCAAAACCCAAACATTAAACCCTAAACCCTACACCGTAAACACAAAACAATAAACCCTAACCCATAAACCCTAATCCCTAAACCTTAAACTATAAACCCTAATCCCTAAAACCAAAACCCTAAACCGTAAACCCTAAACCCTAAGCCCCGAACCCTAGACCCTAAACCCTAGACCCTACACAAAAAATATACCCTAAGCCCTAAACCCTAAACTCTAAACCCTAAACCCTAAATGCTAAACCCTAAATCCTAAACCCTAAACCCTAAGCCCCAAACCCTACACCCTAAACCCTAGACCATAAGCAAACAAAAAACCCTAAGCCCTAAACCCTAAACCCTAAACCCTAAACCCTAAACCCTAAATCCTAAACCCTAAGTAGTCAACCCTAAACCCCAAATCCTAAACCCTAAACGCTAAATCCTAAACCCTAGACCTTAAAACACTAAACAATAAACCCTAAACCCTAAACCCTAAACCCTAAACCCTACACCCTAAACTCAAAAACCTAAACCCTAACCCTAAACTGTAAACCCTAAACTCTAAACCCTAAACGCTAAAACCTAAACCCTAAACCCTAAACTCTAAACCCTAGAACCTAAACACTAAACAATAAAACCCTAGACCCTAAGCCCTAAACCCTAAGCTCTAAACGCTAAACCCTAAACCCTAAACCCAAAAGCTTCAAGCCCTAAACCCAAAACCCTAAATCCTAAACCCTAAAGCCCAACCATAAATCCTAAACCCTAAACCCTAACCCTAAACTCGAAACCCTAACTTCTAAAGCCCATATCCAAAACACTAAAACCTAATCTCAAAACCCTAAACCTTAAAACATAAAAAACTAAACCTTGAACCCTAAAACATAAAGCCCTAAACCCTAAACCCTAAACCCTAAACCAAAAACTCTAAACCCTAACCCTAAACCCTAAACCCTAAACCCTAAACTCTAAACCCTAAACCCTAAAACCTAAACCCTAAACCTTAAACCCTAGAACGTAACCACTAAACAATAAACCCACCCTAATAAACCCTAACCCTAAACCCTAAACCCTGAACCCTAGATCCGCAACCCTAGACCCAAAACATTAAACAATAAACCCTAAGCCCCAAACCCTAAATGCTAAACCCTACACCCCAGACCCTAAACTATAAGCCCTAAACCCTAAACAGGAAACCCTAAACCCTAAACCAAAAACCCTAAACGCTGAACACTAAACCCTAGACCGTAAACACTAAACGATAAACCCGAAATCCTAAACCCTAAACCCTACACCCTAAAACTGAAACACTAAACCCTAACCCTAAACCCTAAATGCTAAAACTGAAACCCTAAACCCTAGACCCTAACCCCGAGAGCCTAAATCCATACCCTAAACCCTAAACCCTAGACCGTAAGCACAAAACGATAAACCCTAAACCCTAAAAAATAAACTCTAAACCCTAAACTATAAACCCTAAACCCTAAAACCTAAATCCTAAACCCTATACCCTAAACCCTAAACGCTAGACGTTAAACCCTAAACAATAAACCCTAAACCCTAAACCGTAAAAGATAAACCCTAAACGCTAAAACCAAAACCCTAAACCCTAACCCTAAACCCTAAACCCTAAACCTTAGACCCTAAACACTAAACGCTAAACCCTAAACCGTAAATCGTAAACCCTAAACCATAAACCCAAAACCCAACACCCTAAACCCAAAACCCTAACCCCTAATCCTAAACCCTAAACCCTATACTATAAACCCTAAACACTAAAACCTAAACCCTACACCCTAGACCCTAAACCCTAACCCTAAACCCTAAACCCAAAACCCTAAACGCTAAATCCAAAACCCTAAACAAAAAACCCTAAACTCTAGACCCTAAACACTAGGCAATAGACAGTAAACACTAAAACCTAAATCCTAAACTATAAAGCCAAAAAAATAAACCCTAAGCCGTAATCCCTACACCTTAAACACTAAACCCTAAACCCTAAACCCTAACCCAAAACCCTAAACCCCAAACCCTAAATGCTTAACCCAAAACCCTAAAACCTAAACCCTAAGCCCTAACCCTAAACCCTAAATCCTAAACCCTAAACCCTAGACCCTAAGCACAAAACAATAAACCCTAAACCCTAAACCCTAAACTACAAACACTAAACCCCATACCCTAAACCCTAAACCCTAAAGCCTAACCCTAAACCCAAAACCCTAAACCCTAAACGCTCAACCATAACCCTAAACCCGAAACCCTAAACCCTAAACCTTAAATCCAAAACCTTAAACCCTAAACCCTAGACCCTAAACACTAAACGCTAAACGCTAAACCCTAAACCCTAAACCCTACACCCTACACCACAAACCCTAACCCCTAATCTTAAACCCTAAATCCTACACTATAAACCCTAAACACTAAAACCTAAACCCTAAACCCTATACACAAAATCCTAAACCCTAAGCACGAAACCCAAAACCCTATAACATAAAACCCTAACCCATAAACCCTACCCCCGAAAACATAGAACCCTAAACCCTAAAACCTAAACCTTAAACAAAAAACCCAAACCCCTAAAACCTTAACACTAAACAAAAAACCCTAAACCCTAAACTCTAAACCCCAAACCCTAAAACCAAAACCCTAAACCCCAAACCCTAAACCCTAAACTCTAAACCCTATAATCTAAACACTAAATAATAAACCGTAAACCTTAGACCCTAAACCCGAAACCCTAAACGAAAAACCCTAAACCCTGAACGCAAAAGCTTAAAGCCCTAAACCGTAAACCCTAAATCCTAAACCCAAAAGCATAACCAGAAACCCTAAACCCTAACCCTAAACTCGAAACCCTAAACCCTAAACCCTAAATCCAAAACCCTAAAACCTAAACCCTAAACCCTAAAACATAAAACACTAAACCCTAAACCCTAAAACAAAAAGACCAAAACCCAAAACACTAAACCCTGAACCCTAAAAAAAAAAGCCCAAAACCCAAAACGCTAAACCCTAAACCAAAAACTCTAAACCCTAACCCTAAACCCTAAACCCTGAACCCTAAACTCTAAACCCTAAACCCCAAAACCTAAACCTTAAACCCTAAACCCCACATCGTAAACACTAAACAATAAACCGTAACCCCTAAACCCTAAACCCTAAACCTTAAACTATAAACCCTAATCCCTAAAACCAAAACCTTAAACCGTAAACCATAAACCCTAAACCTTGAACCCTAAACCCTAAACCCTAGACCCTAAACAAACAATAAACCCTAAGCCCTAAACCCTAAACTCTAAACCCTAAACCCTAAAAGCTAAACCCTAAACCCTAAACCCTAAACTATAAACCCTAAGTAGTAAACCCTAAACCCTAAATCCTAAACCGTAAATGCCAAACCCTAAACCCTAGACCGTAAACACTAAACGATAAACCCTAAATCCTAAACACTAAACCCTAAACCCTAAACCCTAAACCCTAAACCCTAAACCCTAAACCCTACACCCTAAACACGAAACCCTAAACCCTAACCCTAAACCCTAAACCCTAAACTATAAACCCTAAACACTAAAACCTAATTCCTAAACCCTAAACTCTAAACCCTGGAACCTAAACACTAAACAATAAAACCATAGACCCTAAACACGAAACCCTAACCCCTAACCCTAAACCCCAAACCCTAAACGCTAACAGCTAAACCCAAAACCCAAGACCCTAAACCCTAGAGCCTAAATCCTTACCCTAAACCCTAAACGCCAAACCCTAAACCCTGACCGTAAACACAAAACGATAAACCCTAAACCCTAAAAAATAAACTCTAAATCCTAAACTATAAACCCTAAACCCTAAAACCTAAATCCTAAACCCTAAACCCTAAACCCTAAACCCTAAACCCTAAACGCTAGACATTAAACCCTAAGCAATAAACCCTAAACCCTAAACCCCAAACCCTAAACGACAAACCCTAAACGCTAAAACTAAAACCCTAAACCCTAGACCCTAAACACTAAACGCAAAACCCTAAACCGTAAATCCTAAACCTTACACCCTAAACCCTAAACCCTAGACCCTAAACCCAAAACGCTAACCCCTAATCCTAAACCCTAAACCCAAAACCCTATACTATAAATCCTAAACACTAAAACCTAAACCCTAAACCCTAGACCCTAAACCCTAGACCCTAAACCCTAAACCCAAAACCCTAAACGCTAAATCCTAAACCCAAAACAAAAAACCTTAAACCCTAGACCCTAAACACTAAGCAATAGACCGTAAACACTAAACCTAAACCCTAAACTATAAACCCAAAAAAATAAACCCTAAGCCGTAATCCCTAAACCTTAAACACTAAACCCAAAACCCAAAACCCAAAACCCTAACCCTAAACCCCAAACCCTAAACGACAAACCCTAAACGCTAAAACCAAAACCCTAAACCCTAGACCCTAAACACTAAACGCAAAACCCTAAACCGTAAATCCTAAACCTTACACCCTAAACCCTAAACCCTAGACCCTAAACCCAAAACCCTAACCCCTAATCCTAAACCCTAAACCCAAAACCCTATACTATAAATCCTAAACACTAAAACCTAAACCCTAAACCCTAGACCCTAAACCCTAGACCCTAAACCCTAAACCCAAAACCCTAAACGCTAAATCCTAAACCCAAAACAAAAAACCTTAAACCCTAGACCCTAAACACTAAGCAATAGACCGTAAACACTAAACCTAAACCCTAAACTATAAACCCAAAAAAATAAACCCTAAGCCGTAATCCCTAAACCTTAAACACTAAACCCAAAACCCAAAACCCAAAACCCTAACCCTAAACCCCAAACCCTAAACGACAAACCCTAAACGCTAAAACCAAAACCCTAAACCCTAGACCCTAAACACTAAACGCAAAACCCTAAACCGTAAATCCTAAACCTTACACCCTAAACCCTAAACCCTAGACCCTAAACCCAAAACCCTAACCCCTAATCCTAAACCCTAAACCCAAAACCCTATACTATAAATCCTTAACACTAAAACCTAAACCCTAAACCCTAGACCCTAAACCCTAGACCCTAAACCCTAAACCCAAAACCCTAAACGCTAAATCCTAAACCCAAAACAAAAAACCTTAAACCCTAGACCCTAAACACTAAGCAATAGACCGTAAACACTAAACCTAAACCCTAAACTATAAACCCAAAAAAATAAACCCTAAGCCGTAATCCCTAAACCTTAAACACTAAACCCAAAACCCAAAACCCAAAACCCTAACCCTAAACCCAAAACCCCAAACCCTAAATGTTAAACCCAAAACCCTAAAACCTAAACCCTAAACCTAAATCCTAAGCCCTAACCCTAAACCCTAAATCCTAAACCGTAAACCCTAGACCCTAAGCACAAAATAATAAACCCTAAACCCTAAACCCTAAACTACAACAACTAAACCCTAAACCCTAAACCCTATACCCTATACCCTAAACCCAAAACCCAAAACCGTAAATGCTAAACCCTAACCCTAAACCCGAAACCATAAACCCTAAACCTTAAATTCAAAACCCTAAACCCTAAACCCTAAACCCTAAATGCTAGACCCTAATCCTTAAAACTTAAACCCTAAACTCAATCCCTAAACCGTAACCCTAAACACGAAACCACAAACCCTAAACCCTAAATTGAAAACCCCAAATTCTAAGCACGAAACCCTAAACCCTAAAACCTAAACCTTAAAAAAAAAAACCGTAAACCCTAAAACCTTAAATCTAAACATAAAACCCTAAACCCTAAACTCTAAACCCCAAACCCTAAAACCAAAACCCTAAACCCCAAACTCTAAAACCAAAACCCTAAACGTTATAGTCTAAACAATAAAAAATAAACTGTAAACCTTATACCTTAAACACGAAACGCTAAACGCTAAACCCTAAACCCTAAACGCAAAAGCATAAAGCCCTAAACCGTAAACCCTAAATCCTAAACCTAAAAGCCTAACCATAAACCCAAAACCCAAAACCCTAAACCCCAACCCTAAACTCGAAACCCTAAACACCAAATCCAAAACCCTAAAACCTAAACCCTAAACCCTAAAACATAAAACACTAAACCCTGAACCCTAAAACAAAAAGCCCAAAACCCAAAACGCTAAACCCTAAACCAAAAACTTAAAACCCTAACCCTAAACCCTAAACTCTAAACCCTAAACTCTAAACCCTAAACCCCAAAACCTAAACCTTAAACCCTAAACCCTACACCGTAAACACTAAACAATAAACCCTAACCCCTAAACCCTAAACCCTAAACCTTAAACTATAAACCATAATCCCTAAAACCAAAACCGTAAACCATAAACCCTAAACCCTAAACCCTAGACCCCAAACCCTGGAACCTAAACAAACAATAAACCTTAAGCCCTAAACCCTAAACTCTAAACCCTAAACCCTAAATGCTAAACCCTAAACTATAAACCCTAAACCCAAAGCAGTAAACCCTAAACCCTAAATCCTAAACCCTAAACGCTAAACCCTAAACCCTAGACCGTAAACACTAAACGGTAAACCCTAAATCCTAAACCCTAAACCCTAAACCCTAAACCTGAAACCATAACCCCAAACCCTAAACCCTAAATCCTAAACCCTAAACTATAAACCCTAAACGCTAAAACCAAAACCCTAAACCCTAAACTCTAAACTCTAAAGCCTGGAACCTAAACACTAAACAATAAAACCACCCTAGACCCTAAACCCTAAACCCTAAGCGCTAAACGTTAAGCCCTAAGCCCTAAACCCAAAAGCTTAAAGCCCAAAACCCAAAATCCTAAACCCTAAAGCCCAACCATAAATCCTAAACTCGAAACCCTAAACCCTAAACCCTAACCCTAAACTCGAAACCCTAAACCCTAAACCCCATATCCAAAACCCTAAAACCTAATCCCAAAACCCTAAACCCTAAAACATAAAACACTAAACCTTGAACCCTAAAACACAAAGACCTAAACCTGAAACCCTAAACCCTAAATTAAAGACTCTAAACCCTAAACTCAAAACCCTAAACCTCAAAAACTAAACCTTAAACCCTAAACCCTACACCGCAAACACTAAACAATAAACACTAACCCCTAAACCCTAACCCTAAACCCTAAACCCTAAACCCTAAACTATAAACCCTAATCCCTAAAACTGAAACTGTAAACCGTAAATCGTAAACCGTAAACCCTGAACCCTAGACCCTAAACCCTAGACCCTAAACAAACAATAAACCCAAAGCCCCAAACCCTAAACTCTAAACCCTAAACCCTAAATGCTAAACCCTAAAACCTAAACCCTAAACCCTAAGCAGTAAACCCTAAACCCTAAATCCTAAACCTAAAATGCTAAATCCTAAACCCTAGACCATAAACACTAAACAATAAACCCTAAATCCTAAACCCTAAACCCTAAACCCTAAACCCTAAACCCTACACACTAAACCCGAAACCCTAACCCCTAACCCTAAACCCTAAACCCTAAACCCTAAACCCTAAACTATAAACCCTAAACCCTAAACCCTAAACCCTAAACCCTAAACTCTAAACCCTGGAACCTAAACACTAAACAATAAAACCCTAGACCCTAAACCCTAAACCCTAAACCCTAAGTGCTAAATGTTAAACCCTAAACCCTAAACCAAAAAGCTTAAAGCCCAAAACCCAAAACCCTAAATCCTAAACCCTAAAGCCCAACCATAAATCCTAAACTCGAAACCCTAAACCCTAAACCCTAACCCTAAACTCGAAACCCAAAACCCTAAACCCCATATCCAAAACCCTAAAACCTAATCCCAAAACGCAAAACCCTAAAACATAGAACACTAAACTGTTAGAATTGGTGTATTCCCAAGAGGGGGGGTGAATTGGAGTTTTAAACTTTTTTTTTCTGAGGTTAATATATCCAACAACAGTATATGCACAACCTAGGGTCAGTTTATTCAATTTCCAAGTGCGTAGATAAATATAATGTGGAATTTAATTCATGCGCATCATTCACCCATAACATACATGTGCGGTAAATATAAAATATAGAAATGTAAATGAACGCACGATATGTTATCGGGGTTCGGCCAACTATGCCTACGTCCCCGCCTCAAGCTTGCAAGCTTGAGAATTCCACTAATAGCTCACTTAAGGGTGGAGCGGCACCGTTTACAAACAGGTCAAATTAACACAGGGCTGACCTCAACCTTAACCAGGTCAATTAGCGGGGCTGACCTCAACCTACACGCCTTAACAGGACGACGCACCTAGCTTTCCTAACCGGGTCTAAGCCAATTCGGGACTATTCTAGGGCTAGTCTCCCTCTTCAGGCCCGTGCCTGGAATACAATAGGTTTGCTTAATAAAACAAACGATACAGTGATTGTACTTTCAAGTAAAGCATATTTGTACCCAATTACGTTCAATCACATACACCACAATATGAAATAATATGTAAACTCAATGTGGTCTAGATGGTTCAACTCTCAAAGTATATTCTATCAGTGTAATGCGTACATGATAGCGTCAAACAAACAATTTTTGTATCACAAGATATTCAACAAATAAGTTCACACAAAGATGTCATGTCTCCAGTATTTCAATCAGCAAGATATCTCAAGTATGTGGGTATTTGAATGATGTATATGCTTGGTTTGCAAAAGGTGTGTAATCTTTGTATTCAGCGAATAATATATTATTGGAAGAATATGGCAACAAAGATCACAATCACACAAACAAATATCTCTTCAAAATATTTTGCAAGATAAAAGTACAATAGATATTTGGAAATGTTTGAAAAGTTTTTGCAAACAAAAACAAAAATGCTCTTCTCAAGATCTTGCAATGAATGTGCAAGTTTAGAAGATCTAACAAAGTTTTATTAGGAAAGGCTTATTAGCGAAAGCCTCCTAAGAATCCTTAGGTTTGGTTCTCAAGAAAATCGTGTCAAACAAATAGCATAAGGAGAGCAAACCTATTTAAGCAAAACACTCAATCAACTTACAAAATATGTAGGCAATGATAGAACGCAAGTATGAGTGGTTTGAGTAAGAAAGTAAGTAGCATAGGGTTTTTATTTTTTAGAGAGTTTTACCCTAATCAAAGTGGCTAATCCATGTTAATTTTCTCAAATGAACTTATATATATAGGCAAGGGAGAAAATATGACCGTTGGGGACCTATTGGGTATTATTAGAAAAGTTTAATGATGTTTAAAGCATTTTAACCCTGTTTAAAAATATTAATTGCGGTAAAAAAATTAGGGCAACCCGAGAGGTCCGATCGACCAGAAATGTCTCAGTCGACCAGGACTCAAGTGGTACGGTCGACCAGGGGTATGTTGAACTGAGTGGTCGGTCGACCGGGGCAAGGCGATTTTCCAAATTTCCGAGGTTCGGTCGACCAGGCCATTTTGAACTGGCTAGTTTGGTCGACCAGACAGCTGGGAATTCTCCCGAGGACCCTCCGGTCGACCAGGTAGTTGGAGTACAAAGTTGGTCAGTCGATCGGGAGGACAAAATGTTGACTCCCAGGTGGTTCGGTCGACCGGTGTCAAATGAACTGTAAGGGTTCGGTCGACCAGGGCCTTGGTCAACAGTTGACCCGGACCGATTTCGGTCGACCAGGCCAAAATGTACTGGCTTGGCTGGTCGACTGAAAGTGCATCATGTGTGCATTTCGGTCCCGTTTTGAAACAAACAAGCCCTATTCAAGTGCCTAGCAAATATATATGAAAGTGTGAGTGTCCTAGACACACTTGGGGTCCAATTTGAAGACATCGAAAAAGTTCGGTGTCGGTCGACGGTACACCCTAGGGTCTTTTTAAGGTCCTTTCTCATTCATGGTTTGGTTTGAGCTTACGTAGTAAATCATATATGTGATGTGTGTGAGCTTATTACAAACCAAATACCTACTTACTATTACAGACCAATATAAATATATTACAATGCTGAATTATAAATTGGTCTTCAAGCTTTTCTTGCTTTGTGCACATCTTGATCTTATTACCCTTAGTTCCTGCACAAGACCTCCAACGCTCATTAGATACAATGAGTACTTGTCATAATCAAAACCGGGTGTGACCAATAAGGCCAACATAAACCTTGAACCCCAAAACACAAAGACCTAAACCCCAAACCCTAAACCCTAAACCAAACACTCTAAACCCTAACCCTAAACCCTAAACACTAAACTCTAAACCCTAAAACCTAAACCCTAAACCATAAACACTAGAACGTAAACACTAAACAATAAGCCCCAACTGATAAACCCTAACCTTAAACCCTAAACCCTAAACCCTAAACCTTAAACTATACACCCTAATCCCTAACACCTAAACCTTGAACCCATAACCCTGAACCCTAGACCCTAAACACTAAACAATAAACCCTAAGCCCTAAACCTTATACTCTAAACCCTAAACCCAAAATGCTAAACCATAAACCCTAAACCCTAAACTATAAACCCAAAACCCAAAATAGTAAACCCTAAACCCTAAATTCTAAACGCTAAACACTAAACTCTAGATCGTAAACACTAAAAGATAAACACTAAATCCTAAGCCCTAAACCCTAGACCCTAAACCCTACACCCTAAACCTGAAACCTTAATCCCTAACCCTAAACCGTAAACCCTAGAGCCTAAATCCTAACCCTAAACCCTAAACCCAAAACCCTAAACCATAAAACCTATATCCTAAACCCTAAATCCAAAACCCTAAACCCTAGACCCTAAACGATAAAAAATAAACACTAAACCGTAAACCCTAAATGATAAACCCTAAACCCTAAACCCTAAACCCTAACCCTAAACCCTAAACCCTAAACCCTAAAAGCTAAACGCTAAACCTAACCTCTAAGCCCTAACGCTAAACCCTAAACCCTAAACCCTACAGACTAAACCCTAAACCCTAAAAGCTAAACTCTAACTCTAAACCTGAAACCCTAAACCCTAAATCCTAAGTTCAAAACCCTAAACCCTAAACCGCAAGCCCTGAACCCTAAACGATAACCCCTAAAACCTAAACCCTAAACCCTAAACAAAAAACCCTAAACCCTAGCCCTAAACCCTAAACCCTGAACCCTAAACGCTAAACCACAAACCCTAAAATCTAAATCCTTAATCTAAACCCTAAGCGCTAACCCAAAACCCTAAACCAAAAACCCTAAACCAAAAAACCCTAAACCCTAACCCTAAACCCTAAACCCTAGACCCTAAACCCTTGCCCTTAACCAAAAACCGTAAACCCTAACGCTAAACCCTAAACCTTAAAACCTAAATCCTAAATCCGAGACCCTAAACCCTAGACCCTAAACACTTAACAATAAACCTTAAACCCTAAACCCCAAACTCTAAACCCTAAACCCTAAACTCTTAACCCTAAACCCTAAACCCTAAACCCTAGACCCTAAACCTTAAACCCTAAACTCTAAACCCTAAACCTTAAAACCAAAACCCAAAATGCTAGACCCTATACCGTGAAATCTATACACTAAACACTAAAATCGTTAACCGTAAACCGTAAACCTAGAACCTTAATCCCTAAACCTAAATCCAAAAAAACAAAACTCTGAACCATGACCCCGAACCGACTCCAAAATTGGAACAAATCGTTCCATTGCTTCAGAAAATTTCTCCTACCCCAAAATTAAAAAAAAATCGTCCAAGTCGGAGTTCAAACGAAGAAGTTACGCCCCCTTCATTTTCCTATAATTTTTAAAGCTTGACGGACCCTAAGCCCAAAATCCAAAACCCTAAACCCTAAAACCAAAACCCTAAACCCTAAAACATAAAACCCTAAACCCAAAACCATATAACAAAAAATCATAAATCCTAAACCCTAAAGCCTAAACCTTCAACCCTAAACCCTAAACCAAAAACCCAAAACCCTAACCCTAAACCCTAAACCGTAAACCATAAACGCTAAACCCTAAACCCTAAAACCTGAATCCAAAACCTAAAACCCTAAACCCTAAACACTAAACCCTAGACCCTAAACACTAAACAATAAACCCTAAACCCTAAACCCTAAATGCTAAACCCTAATCCCTGAACGCTAAACCCTAACCCTAAACCCGAAACCCTAAACCCTAAATCCAAAACCTAAACTCTAAACCCTAAACCCTAAACGCTAAACCCTAACCGTAGACACAAAACCCTAAACCTTAAATCCAAAACCCAAAAACCTAAGCCCTAAACTATAAGGCCTAAACCCAAAACACTAAACCAAAAACCCTAAACCGTAACCCAAAACCGTAAACCCTAAACGCTAAACCCTAAACCCTAAAACCAAAACACTAAACCTGAACCCTAAACCCTAACCTTAAACTCGAAACCCTAAACCCAAAACCCTACATCCAAAACCCTTAAACTTAAACCCTAAACCCTAAACCATAAACCCTAAAACCTAAACCCGAAACCCTAAACCCTAAACTCTAAATCCTAAACCCTAAACCCGAAAACATAAAACCCTAAACCCTAAACCCTAAAACCTAAACCTTAAACAAAAAATCCTAAACCCTAACCCAAAACCCTAAACTCTAAACACCCGAAACCCTAAACCTTAAACCCTAAACCATAAAACCCTGAACCCTGATCCTTAAACCCTAAACCCAAAACCCAAAGCCCTAACCCTAAACCCTAAACCCTAAAACCTAAACTCTAAAGCCTAAACCCGAAAACCTAAACCCTAGACCCTAAACATGAAACAACAAATCCTAACCCCTAAACCCTAAACCCTAAACTATAAACCCAAAATCCTAAAACCTAAACCCTAAACCCAAAACCCTAAACCCTAGACCCTAAACCCTAGACCCTAAACACTAAACAATAAACCCTAAGCCTTAAACCCTAAACTCTAAACCATAAACACAAACTGCTAAACCCAAAACAGTAAACCCTAAACCTTAAACTATTAACGCTAAACCCTAAACCCTAAACCCTAGACCCCAAACACTAAATGCTAAACCCTAAACCCTAAACCCTAAACTCTAAACGCTAACCCCTAACCCCAAACCATAAATCATAAACCCTAAACTATAAATGCTAAAAGATAAAACATAAACCCTAAGCTATAAACCCTTAAAGCTAAAACCTAAACCCTAAACCCTAGACCATAAACCCTACACCCTAAACCCTAACCCTACACCCTAAACGTTAAACCCTAAACACTAAAACCTAAATCCTAAACCCTAAACCATAAACCCTAAACTCTTGACCCTAAACACTAAACAATAAATCCTAAACACTAAACCCTAATACCTAAACTATAAACCCTAAACCCTAAAACCTAAACCCTAAACCCTAAATCGTAAACCCTAAACCCTAAACCTTAAACACTAAACCCTAAATGCTAAACTCTAAACCTTAAAACCCTAAACCCTAAACCCTATACCCTAACCACAACCCCTACACCCTAAACCCTAAAACCTAAACCAAAAACTCTCAACCCTAACCCCAAACACTAAAACATAAACCCAAAACCTTAAACCTTAAACCCTGAACCCTAAACCCTAAACCCTAGACCCTAAACCCTAGACCCGAAACACTAAATAATAAACCCTAAATGCTAAACCCTAAACACTAAACCCTAAACACTAAACCCTAACCCTAAACAATAAACACTAAACCTTAAATCCTAAAAGCTAAACCTTAATCCTAAACCCGAAACCCTAAACCCTAAACCAAAAATCCCAAACCCTAAACCCTAAACCTTAAACAAAAAACCCTAAACCCTAACCCTAAATCCTAAACCCTCAACCCTAAACGCTAAACCGTTAACCCCAAAACCTAAACCCTAAACCTAAACCCTAAGCATTAACTCTACACCCTAAACCCTAAGCCCTAAACCCAAAACCCTAAAACGTAAAACCCTAAATCCTAAACCAAAAACCCTAAGACCTAACCCTAAACCCTAAACCCAAAACACTAACCCCTAAACCCTAAACCATTAAACCTAAACCCTAAACCCTAAACCCTAAACCCTAAACCCTAAACCCTAGACCCTAAGCACAAAACAATAAACCCTAAGCCCAAAACCCTAAACTCTAAACCCTAAACCCAAAATGCTTAACCCTAAACCCTAACCCCTAAACCCAAAACCCAAAACCCTTAACCCAAAACCCAAAACCCAAAACCCTAGACCTTAAACACTAAATGCAAAATGCTAAACCCTAAACACTAAACCCTAAACCCTAAACCCTAAACCCAAAATCCTAAACCCCTAACCCTAAACCCTAAACCCAAAAAGCTAGAGCCTAAACCCTAGACCCTAAACCCTAAACAGAAAACCCTAAACTCTAAACCCTAAATCCTAGACACAAAACACTAAACAATAAACCGTAAACCCTAAACCCTAAACTATAAACCCTAAACCCTAAACCCTAAACCCTTAAACCTAAAACCCTAAACGCTAAACCCTAAACCCTAAAACCTAAACCCTACACCTAAATCCTAGGCCCTAACTTTAAACCCTAAACCCTAAACCCTTAACCCTAAACCCTAAACCCTAAACCTTAAACCCTAAACTCTAAACCCTAAACTTTAAACCCAAAACCCTAAATCCTAGATCCTATATTGTGAAGTCTATACACTAAACACTAAAATCGTTAACCGTTAACCGTAAATTGTAAACTAAAACCCAAAAAACAAAACCTTGATCCGTAACCCGAAACCGACTCTAAAATCGAAACCAATCATTCCATTGCTTCAGAAATTTTCTCCTACCCCAAAATAAAAATAAAAAATTCATCCAAATCGGAGTTCAAACGAAGAAATTATGCCCCCTTCATTTTCCTATAATCTTTAAAGCTTGACGGACCCTAAGCCCAAAATCAAAAACCCTAAACGCTAAAACCTAAACACTAAACCCTAAAACATAAAACCCTAAACTCTAAACCATAAAACATAAAACCCTAAACCCTAAAGCCTAAACCTTAAACCCTAAACCCTAAACCAAAAACCCTAAACCCTAAACCAAAAACCCTAGACCCTAACCATAACCCCTACACCCTAAACCCTATACCCAAAACCAAAAACCCTCAACCCTAACCTTACACCCTAAAACCTAAACCCTAAACCCCAAACCTTAAACCTTAAACCTTAAACCCTAAACCCTAAACCCTAAACCCTAAACCCTAAACCCTAGACCCAAAACACTAAACAATAAACCCTAAACCCTAAACCCTAAACCCTAAACAATAAAGCCTACACCCTAAACCCTAAACACTAAACCTTAAACCCTAAAAGCTAAACCTTAATCCTAAACCCTAAACCAAAAATCCCAAACCCTAAACCCTAAACCCTAAACCGAAAACCCTAAACCAAAATTCCCAAACCCTAAACCTTAAACCCATAAACCAAAAACCCTAAACCCTAACCCTAGATCCTAAACCCTAAACCCTAAACACTAAACCGTTAATCCCAAAACCTAAACCTTAAACCTAAACCCTAAGCATTAACTCTAAACCCTAAACCCTAAACCCTAAACCCAAAACCCTAAAACGAAAAACCCTAAACGCTAAACCAAAAATCCTATGACCTAACCCTAAACCCGAAACCCTAAACCCAAAACACAAACCCCTAAGCCCTAAACCCTTAAACCAAAACCCTAAACCCCAAACCCTAAACCCTAGACCCTAAACACTAAACAATAAACCCAAAGCCTTAAACCCTAAACTCTAAACCCTAAACCCAAAATACTAAACCCTAAACCCTAAACCCTAAACCCCAAAACCCTAAACCCTGGAACACTAAATGCAAAACACTAAACCCTAAACACTAAACCCTAAACCCTAAACCCTAAACCCTAAACCCAAAACCCTAACCCCTAACCCTAAACCCTAAACTCTAAAAGCTAGACCTTAAACCCTAGACCCTAAACCCTAGACCCTAAACCCTAAACACTAGACCCCAAACGCTAAACCCTAAATCCTAGACACTAAACACAAAACAATAAACCCTAAACCCTAAACAATAAACTATAAATCCTAAAGCCTAAAATCTAAACCCTTAAACCTAAAACCCTAAACGCTAAACCCTAAACCCTAAAACCTAAACCCTAAACCTAAATCCTAGGCCCTAACTTTAAACCCTAAACCCTTAACCCTTAACCCTAAACCCTAAACCCTAAACCTTAAATCCTAAACTCTAAACCCTAAACCTTAAACCCAAAACCCTAAATTCTAGACCCGATACTGTGAAGTCTATAGACTAAACACTAAAATCGTTAACCGTAAACCGTAAACGGTAAACTATAAACCTAGAACCTTAAACCTAAAAACTAAAACCCATAAAACAAAACCTAGCACCATAACCCCAAACCGACTCTAAAACTGGAACCAATCGTTCCATTTCTTCAGAAATTTTCTCCTATCCCAAAATAAAAAAAAAAAATCATCCGAATCGGAGTTCAAACCGAGAAATTATGCCCCCTTCATTTCCCTATAATCTTTAAACCATGACGGATCCTAAGCCCAAAATCAAAAACCCTAAACGGCAAAACCTAAACCCTAAACATAAAACCCTAAACTCTAAACCATAAAACATAAAACCCTAAACCCTAAACCCTAAAGCCTAAACCTTAAACCATAAACCCTAAACCAAAAACCCTAAACCCTAACCCTAAACCCTAAACCCTAAACCAAAAACCCTAGACCCTAACCATAACCCCTACACCGTAAAGCCTAAACCCTAAACCAAAAACCCTTAACTATAACCCTAAAACCTAAAACCTAAACCCTAAACCCTAAACCCTAGACCTTAAACCTTAAACCCTAAACCCTAAACCCTAGACCCTAAACTCGAGACCCAAAACACTAAACAATAATCCCTAAACCCTAAACCCCAAACACTAAACTCTAAACCCTCAAGCCTAAACACTAAACCTTAAACCCTAAAAGCTAAACCTTAATCCTAAACCCGAAACCCTAAACCCTAAACCAAAAATCCCAAACCCTAAACCCCAAACCCTAAACCAAAAACCCTAAACCCTAAACAAAAATTCCAAAACCCTAAACCCTAAACCCTAAACCCTAAATCCTAAACCCATAAACCAAAAACCCTAAACCCTAACCCTAAATCCTATACCCTAAACCCTAAATGTTAAACTGTTAACCCCAAAACCTAAACCCTAAACCTAAACCTTAACCATTAACTCTAAACCCTAAACCCTAAGCCCTACACCCAAAACCCTAAAATGTAAACCCCTAAACCCTAAACCAAAAACCCTAAGACCTAACCCTAAACCCTAGACCCTAAACCCTAAACCCTAAACCCAAAACACTAACCCCTAAACTCTAAACCCCAAACCCTAAACCCTAGACCCTAAACACTAAACAATAAACCCTAAGCCCTAAACCCTAAACTCTAAACCCTAAAACCAAAATGCTAACCCTAAACCCTAAACCCTAAACCCAAAACCCCTAACCCTAAACCCAAAACTCTAAACACTAGACCTTAAACACTAAATGCAAAACGCTAAACCTTAAACACTAAACCCTAAACCCTAAACCCTAAACCCAAAACCCTAACCCCTAACCCTAAACCCTAAACCCTAAAAGCTAGGCCTTAAACCCTAGACCCTAAACCCTAAACACTAGACCCTAAACGCTAAACCCTAAATCCTAGACATTAAACACTAAACAAAAAACCCTAAACCATAAACCAAAAACTATAAACCCTAAACCCTAAAACCTAAACCCTTAAACCAAAAACCATAAACACTAAGCCCTAAACCCTAAAACCAAAACCCTAAACCTAAATCCTAGGCCCTAGCCTTAAACCCTAAACCCTAAACCCTAAACCCTAAACCTTAAACCCTAAACCCTAAACCTTAAACCCTAAACTCTAAACCCTAAACCTTAAACCCAAAACCCTAAATGCTAGACCCTATACCGTGAAGTCTATACACTAAACACTAAAATCGTTAACCATAAACTGTAAACCTAGAACCCAAAACCCTAAAACTAAAACCCAAAAAACAAAACCTTGAACCACAACCCCAAACCGACTCTAAAACCGGAACCAATCGTTCCATTGCTTCAAAAATTTTCTCCTACCCCAAAATAAAAAAACAATCATCCAAATCGGAGTTCAAACGAAGAAATTATGCCCCCTTCATTTTCTTATAATCTCTAAAGCTTGACGGACCCTAAGCCCAAAATCAAAAACCCTAAACGATAAAACCTAAACCCTAAACTCTAAACCATAAAACATAAAACCCTAAACCCTAAACCCTAAAGCCTAAACCTTAAACCCTAAACCCTAAACCAAAAACCCTAAACCCTAAACCAAAAACCCTAGACCCTAACCATAACCCCGACACCTTAAACCCTAAACCTTAAACCAAAAACCCTCAACCCTAACCCTAAACCCTAAAACCTAAACCCTAAAACCTAAACCCTAAACCCTAAACCATAAACCTTAAACCCTGAACCCTAAACCCTAACTCCTAGACCCTAAACCCGAGACCCTAAACACTAAACAATAAACCCTAAACCCTAAACACTAAACACTAAACCCTAAACCCTAAACCCTAAACCCTAAACCCTAAACACTAAACCTTAAACCCTAAAAGCTAAACCTTAATCCTAAACCCGAAACCCTAAACCCTAAACCAAAAATCCCAAACCCTAAACCCTAAACCAAAAACCCTAAACCCTAAACCAAAAACCCTAAACCATAAACCAAAAATCCCAAACCCTAAACCATAAACCTTAAACCCTAAACCCTAAACCAAAAACCCTAAACCCTAACCCTAAATCCTAAACCCTAAACCCTAAACGCTAAACCGTTAACCCCAAAACCTACACCCTAAGCATTAACTCTAAACCCAAAGCCCCAAACCAAAAACCCTAAAACGTAAAACCCTAAACCCTAAACCAAAAACCCTAAGACCCTAAACCCTAAACCCAAAACGCTAACCCCTAAACCCTAAACCCTAAACCCTAAACCCTTAAACCTAATCCCTAAACCCTAAACCCTAAACCCTAAACCCTAAACCCTAAACCCTAAACGCTAAACAATAAACCCTAAACCCTAAACCCTAAACCCTAAACCCTAAACCCAAAATGCTGAACCCTAAACCCTAAACCCTAAACCCTAGACCCTAGACCTTAAACACTAAATTCAAAACGCTAAACCCAAAACACTAAACCCCAAACCCTAAACCTTAAACCCCAAACCCAAAACCCTAACCCCTAACACTAAACCCTAAACCCTAAAAGCTAGACCCTAAACCCTAGACCCTAAACCCTAAACACTAGACCCTAAACACTAAACCCTAAATCCTAGACACTAAACACTAAACAATAAACCCTAAACCCTAAACCACAAACTATAAACCCTAACCCCTAAAACCTAAACCCTTATACCCAAAACTCTAAACGCTAAACCCTTAACCCTAAAACCTAAACCCTAAACATAAATCCTAGGCCATAACCTTAAACCCTAAACCCTAAACCCTAAACCCTAAACCCTAAACCCTAAACCCTAAACCCTAAACCCTAAACCCTAAACCCTAAACCCTAAACCCTAAACCTTAAACCCTAAACTTTAAACCCTAAACCTTAAACCGAAAACCCTAAATGCTAGACCCTATACCGTGAAGTCTATACACTAAACACAAAAATCGTTAACCATAAACCATAAACCGTAAACTGTAAACCTAGAACCTTAAACCTTAAAACTAAAACCCAAAAAACAAAACCTTGAACCATAACCCCAAACCGACTCTAAAACCGGAACAAATCTTTCCATTGCTTCAGAAATTTTCTCCTACCCCAAAATAAAAAAAGATTCATCCAAATCAGGGTTGAAAGAAAGAAATTACGCCCCCTTCATTTTCCTATAATCTTTCAAGCTTGACGGACCCTAAGCCCAAAATAAAAAACCCTAAACGCTAAAACCTAAACCCTAAACCCTAAAACATAAAACCCTAAAGTCTAAACCATAAAACATAAAACCCTAAACCCTAAAGCCTTAAACTTAAACCCTAAACCAAAAACCCTAAATCCTAACCCTAAACCCTAAACCCTAAACCCTAAACACTAAACCCTTAACTTTAAAACCTAAATCCTAAACCCTAAACCCTAAACCCTAAACCCTTGACCTTAAACACTAAACAATAAACCCTAAACCCTACACTCTAAACCCTAAACTACAAACCCAAAACCATAAAACCTAAACCCAAAAACCTAAACCCTAAACTATAAACCCTAAACCCTAAACCCTAGACCCTAAACCCTAGACCTGAAACACTAAACCAAAAATCCTAAACCTTAAACCCTAAAGCCTAACCCTAAAGCCTAAAGCCTAAAGCCTAAAGCCTAAGCCCTCGACCTTAAACCCTGAATGCTAAACCCTAACCCTAAACCCGAAACCCTAAACCCTAAACCATAAATCCAAAACAAAAAACTCAAAACCTAAACCCTAAACACTAAACGCTAAACCCTAACCCTAAACCTTAAACCTCAAATCCAAAACCCTAAGCCGTAAACCCAAAACCCTAAGCCTTTAACGCAAAATACTAAACCAAAAACCCTAAACCCTAACCCTAAACCCTAAACCCAAAAACCTAAACCCTAAACGTAAACCCTAAACCCTAACCCTAAACTCGAAACCCTAAATCCTAAACCGTAAAGCCTAAACCTTAAATCCAAAACCCTTAAACCAAAACCCTAAACCCTAAACCCTAAACCCTAAAACCTAAACCCTAAACCCTAAACCTTAAACTCTAGATCCTAAACCCTAAACCCGAAAACATAAAACCCTAAACCCTAAACCCTAAAACCTAAACCTTAAACCAAAAGCCCTAAACCCTAACTCTAAACCCTAAACCCTAAACCCTAAACCCTAAACCCTAAACTCTAAACCCTAAACCCTAAACCCTAAACACTAAAACATAAAACCCTAAACCCTAAACCTTAAACCCTAAACCCAAAACCCTAAGCCCTAACCCTAACCCTAAACCCTAAACCCTAAAACCTAAACTCTAAACCCTAAACCCTAAAACCTAACCCTAAACCCTAAACCCTAAACTATAAACCCAAAACCCTAAAACCTAAACCCTAAACCCTAAACCCCAGACCCTAAACTCTAGACCCTAAACACTAAACAATAAACCCTAAGCCCTAAACCCTTGTTTGCTTTACCGTGATCCCAAGAGGTGGGGGGTGAGTTGGTATTTTTAAAATTTATCCCCTAGGTATTCCTCCTAACAACAGTATGTTCACAATCCTGTGGTCAATCTAGTGCAAGTAATATAAAAAATTAAATAAAGCAGTTTAATCAATTACACAAGCACCAGAAAGCAGTAAAGAGAAGGGTGACAAACAAGCAGTAAAGAGGTTCGGCCAACTGCCTATGTCCCCGCCTTGGCAAACAAGCACAAGAATTATCACAATAGCTTGCTCACTTAAATAGGTGGAGCGGCACCTATACAAACCAGGTCAATTAGCACAAGACTGACCTCAACCTTTACACCAATCCTTACCGGGCTGGATTACCGCTCCCTCAGGCTACGCCTGGAATCACTCAGATATACAATCAAATGGTACAATATAAGGGTACTTTCACGTAAAGCAGATTTGTACCCAAAATGCGCACAATCACAAACACCACAGATGATTTAAATGTAAGCTCAGTGTGGTCTAAATAGTTCAACTCTCAAATATGTTTTCTATCCGTGTAATGCATACGTGAGAGTGTCAACAAGCAATCTTTGTATTTCAATATGTTCTCAATCAAGATGCTCAAACAAAGATATCATGCAAGTCTCAAATATTTCAAATAGTAGTATGTGTCAGTCACTTCAACTAGTGTATATGCTTGGTTTGCAAAAGCTAACCAATCTTTGTATTCAACAAGTGATATGAACTTGAATAAATATTGTCACAAAGATTAGTATATCAAACACAAATATCTTTCCACAAAAATGTCAATATGAATACCACAAGATTTTTGAGTAAGTTTGAAAGTACTTTTGCAAGCCAAAAGTCAATACAAACTTCCTAAGATATTGCAATGAGAATGCAACACTCGGAAGTTCAACACAAGTCTTCTTAGGATAGACTTACCAGAAAAACCTCCTAAGAATACTTAGGTTATGCTCTCGTGAAAAAATCGATTCAAACACTCACAAAATAAGAGAACAAACCTCTAACCAATAACACTCAAATACACTTACAAATGATACTGAGATGAAGTAGGTAAGTTTGAGTGGATTTGGAAATAGTATGAGCAATAGGACCTATTTAGCTTGAGAGAGAAATTTGATTTTTGTTTTTGCTAACCCATTCTTAATTCTCCCAAATGAAAGAGTATATATAAACATACCAGAATTTTTGACCGTTGGGGACCTATTAGGAATTATTGGAAACGTTTAATGACATTTAAAACATTTTAACCCTGTTTAAAAATAATTTAACCGCGGTAAAAATTAGGGCAACCCGAGAGGTCCGGTCGACCAGAAATGTTTCGGTCGACCAGGTCTCATATGGTTCGGTCGACTAGGGGGATTTTGAACTAAGGGCTCGGTCGACTAGGAGAAGGCGATTTTTCAAATCTCTAAGGTTTGGTCGACCGAGCCATTTTTAACTGGCTGGTTCGGTTGACTGGACCGTTGGGATTTCTCCCAAGGACCCTCGGTCGACCAGGTAGTTGGAGTACAAAAGTAGTTCGATCGACCAGATGGTCAAAATGTTGACCAGAGAGGGTTTCGGTCGACCAGGGCTTTTTGAACTACTTGGTTCGGTCAACTAGGGCCTTGGTCAACTGTTGACCTAGGCCTTGTTCGGTCGACCAAGGCAGAATGAACTGCCTGGTTCGGTCGACCGAAAGCGCACAAAGTGTGCATTTTGGCCCCTTTTTAATACACACAAATCTTATTTAATTGCCTAACAAACATATGTGCAAATGTATGTGTCCTAGGGTCACTTGGGGTCCAAAATTAAGACACCGAAAAAAGTCCAGTGTCGATCGACCGAAGGGTAAACCCTAAGGTCTTGCTACGGTCACTTTTAGTTCGTATTTGGTTTGAGCTCACAAAATAAACCATGCATGTGTTGTGTGTGCTTATTACAAACCAAATATCCTAATTACTATTACAGAAAAATTTCACTACTAAATATTACAATTAAGAACATAAATTTGTCTTCAAGCTTTAAGCTTTTACATGCCATCAGCGTGTCTCCTAATATAGACCTGCACACGAACTAGATATTTATTAAATATAGGAGTATTTGTCATTATCAAACC
Source organism: Malania oleifera (assembly GCF_029873635.1). Lineage (NCBI taxonomy): Eukaryota > Viridiplantae > Streptophyta > Magnoliopsida > Santalales > Ximeniaceae > Malania > Malania oleifera. Next base: position 94,084 of record NW_026652110.1, read on the forward strand.
GGACGTAACCTATAAGGTCAACAACCTTAAACTCAAAACTCTAAACCCTAAACCCTAAATGCTAAACCCTAAAGCCAAAACCCTAAACCCTAAACTACTAACCCTAAACCGTAAACCCTAAATCGTAAACCCTAGACCCTAAACCCCAAACCCAAAACCCTAAACCCTAAACACTAAACGCTAAACCCTAAACCCTAAACCCCAAACCTTAAAACCTAAACCCAAAACCCAATCCCCTAACCCTAAACCATAAACCGTAAACCCTAAACTATAAACCCAAAAAGCTAAAACCTAAACCCTAAACCCTAGACCCTAAACCCTTACCCCACACCCTAAACCCAAAACCCAAAACGCTAAACCCTAAACCCTAAAATCTAAATCCTAAACCCTAAACCCTAAACCTTAAACCCTAAACCCTAAACTCAAGACCCTAAACACTAAACCCTAAACCCTAAACTATATAAACCCTAAACCCTAAAACCTAAACCCTAAACCTTAAACCCTAAACCCTAAGCCCTAAACCTTAAACCTAAACCCTAAATACTAAACCCTAAACACTAAACCGTAAACCCTAAAACCTAAACCCTAAACGTAAACTCTAAACCCTAATCCTAAACCCTAAGCCCTAACCTTAAACCCCAAATCCTAAACCCTAAACCCTAAACCCTAAACCAAAAGCCATAAACCCTAATTCTAACCCCTAAACCCTAAATCCTAAACCCTAAACCAAAAACCCTTAACCCTAACCCTAAATCCTAAAACCTATACCCTAAACCCTAAACCCAAAACCTTAAACCCTAAACCCTAAACCCCAAACCCTAAACCCTAAACCCTAAACCCTAAACACTAAACAATAAACCCTAAACCCTAAACCCTAAACACTAAACCCTAAACCCTAAAATCTAAACCCTCAACTCTAAAGCCTAAAGCCTAACCCTAAACCTTAAACCCTAAATCCTAAACCCTAAACCCTAAAACCTAAACCCTAAAACCTAAACCCTAACCCAAAACCCAAAACCCAAAACCCTAAACCAAAAACCCCAACCCCTAAACCTTAAACCCTAAACCAAAAACCTTAAACCCTAACCCCAAACCCTAAATCCTAAACCCTAAACGCTAAACCGTTAACCCCAAGACCTAAACCCTAAACCTAAACCCTAAGCCCTAACCCTAAACCCTAAACCATAAACCCAAAACCCTGAAACATAAAACCCTAAACCCTAAACCAAAAACCCTAAGACCTAACCCTAAACACTAAACCCTAAACCCTAAACACTAACCCCTAAACCCTTTAACATAAACCCTATACCCAAAATCCTAGACCCTAAACCCAAAACCGTAAACACTAAACAATAAACCCTAAACCCTAAATCCTAAACTCTAAACCCTAAATCCAAAATGCTAAACCCTAAACCCTAAACCCCTAACCATAAACTCAAAACCCTAAAACCTAGACCTTAGACACTAAACGTAAAACCCTAAACCCTAAACCCTACACCCTGAACCCAAAACCCAAAACCCTAACCCTAAACCCTAAACCCTAAACCCTAAACTAAAAACTTAAAACTCTAAATGCTAGACCCTAAACCCTAGACCCTAAACCCTGAACACTAGACCCCTAACCCACCCTAAACCCGAGACCCCACAAACCCTAAACCCTAAACCCAAACCCCAATCCCTAAACCCTAAACACAAAACCTTAAACCCTAAACCCTATAACCCTAAACCCTAAACCCTAAACCCTAAAGCGTAAACAAAAAACCCTAAACTCTAAATCCTAAACCCTAAACCATAAAGCCCTAAACACTAAACCCTAAGCCCTAAACCCTAAATCCTAAACCCTAAAGCCTAAACCCTAGACCCTAAAAACCCTAAACTCTATGTTGACTCTACGAGTCCAATCTTGTTTTGATAATGACAAATCACTTGATATTTGATCTGTGCATTGAGTTTGTGAACATGACTTACACTAAGCATGCACGGAAAGTTAACAAATCTTGGCAAGATCCATGGAACTCAAAGAATACGAGAATCAAGATGCAAGTGGCAAAGTTCAAGAATATCGTGGGAAAGGGTATTTAGAACTCATGTATCTACATTTTTGTATGATTTATCTTGAGGCTCAACATAACTTAAAATGATTTTAGGATTCATGCACTTCATGTATATCATTAGGGAACCTTCGTGGACTTAGAAATGTTTTTGAAATCATGGAAAATATGTTTTCTAAAAGGCCCAAGAAAAAGAGCAAAGCATTTTCTAAAATTAGAAAAAGGAAATAAAAATTTGGACTTCGGTAGCCTGAACTTCACTTCAGTAGCCTGAAGAATTTTGTCGGTTACCTGAAGATTAAGTTCAGTCGCCTAAAGAATTAAATGGGAAAAACAGAACCTCGTAGAGTTACCTTGGTCGCCTGACCTTGGAACCTCAAGCGCCCGAAGTTGACACTTTAGGAGTCTGAAGTCGAGTTCGGTTTCCTGAACTCGCGGGAAAGCCTAAAAATCAATTCTTTATTAAAAAGACGCACGAGGTATCTTATTGATACAATGGATGAGATCAATTCTAAGGGTAATATACTATATATTATGAATATCTAAATCCTAAAAAAAAAAGAGACACACAAGAAAGAGAAGAACACACCTTGTTGCAAGTTTGTTGATTAGTGTTATTCGTTTGCCTATACATCAATCTCATATCTTCAAGCTTGCGCAAATCAATTCAAATTTTCAAAGGGAACTCGGTTACTCTACTGTACTTCAATCTAGTATTGAGGTCCTAAACCCTAAATACTAAACATTAAATCGAAAACCCTAGAGCCTAACCCTAAAGCCAAAACCCTATACCCTAAAAGCTAAACCCTAACCCTAAACACTAATCCCTAAATCCAAAACCCTAAACCCTAAACCCTAAACCCTAAACCTTAAAACCAAAACCGAAAACCCTAACCCTAAACCCTAAGTACTAAAACCTAAACCCTAAAACCTAAATCCAAAACTAAAACCCCAAGCCGTAAACCTAAACCCTAAACCCGACACCCTAAACCCTAAACCCTAAACCCGAAACCAAAAAACCGTAAACCCTAGCCCTAAATCCTAAACCCCAAACCAAAAACCCAAAACCTTAACCCCAAACCCTAAACCCTAAATCCTAAACCCTATACCTTAAACCCTAGACCCTAAACACTAAACAATAAACCCTAAACCCTAAACTCTAAACCCCAAACCTTGAACCCTAAACCCTAAACCATAAATCCTAAACCGTAGACCCTAAACCTTAAACCATAAACTCTAAACCCAAAACCTTAAACCCTAAACCCTAAATGCAAGACCCTATACCGTGAACTCTATACACTAAACATAAAAATATTAACCTATAAACCGTAAACCTTAAACCGTAAACCCTAAAGCTAAAACCCATAAAACAAAACCTTTAACAATAACCCTGAACCGACTCCAAAATTGGAAACACACCGTACCATTGCTTTAGAAATTTTCTCCTACCCAAAAAAAAAAAAATTGTCCAATTCAGAGTTCAAACAAAGAAGTTAAGCCCCCTTCATTTTCCTATAACCTTTAAAGTTAGATGGACCCTAAACCCTTAACCCTAAACCTAAAACCAAAAACCCTAAACCCTAACCCTAAACCCTAAACCCTGAACCCTAAATGCTTAACCCTAACCCCTAAAACTCAAATACTAAACCCAAAACCCTAAACCCTAAGCCCTAGACCCCAAACACTAAACAATAAACCCTAAACGCTAAACCCTAAACCCTACACAATAATCATTACACCCTAAACCCTAAACCCTAAACCCTAAACCCTAAACCCTAAACCCTAACCCTAAACTCGAAACCCTAAACCCTAAACCCCAAATCCAAAACCCTAAAACCTAAACCATTAAACCCTAAACCCTAAAACATAAAACCCTAAACCCTAAACACTAAAACATAAAAACCTAAACCCTTAACCAAAAACCTTAAACCCTAACCCTAAACCTAAAACCCAAAACCCTAAACCCTAAACCCTGAACCCTAAACCCTAGACCATAAACCCTAGACCCTAAACCCTAGACCCTAAGCACTAAACAATAAACCCTAAGCCCTAAACACGAAACCCTAAACCCTAAACCCTCAACCGTAAACCCTAAACGCTAAACCCTAATCCTAAACCCAAAACCTTATACCGTAAACCCTAAATCCAAAACCCCAAACCCTAAACCCTAAACCATAAACCCTAAACCCGAGACCCTAAACCCTAGACTCTAAACACTAAACCATAAAACCTAAACCCGAGACCCTAAACCTTAAACCCTAAACTCTAAACCATAAACCTTAAACCCTAAACCCTAAATGCAAGATCCAATACCGTGAACTCTATACACTAAACACGAAAATCATAAACCATAAACCGTAAGCCTTAAACCATAAACCCTAAACCAAAAACCCATAAAACAAAACCTTGAACCATAACCCCGAACTCACTCCAAAAATGGAAACCAATCGTTCCACTACTTAAGAAATTTTCCCCAACCCAAAAAAGAAAAAAAAATCGTCCACATCAGAGTTCAAACGTAGAAGTTAAGCCCCCTTCATTTTTCTTTAATCATTAAAGCTAGATAGAACCAAAGCCCAAAATCCAAAGCCCTAAATCCAAAAACCTAAACCTTAAACCCTAAACCCTAAAATATTTAACCCTAAACCCTAAAATATAAACCCTAAACCATAAACTCTAAACTCAAAACCCTAAACCAAAAACAAAAAACCCTAACCCTAAACCCTAAACCCTAAACTTTAAACGCTCAACCCTAAACCCAAGACCCTAAACACTAAATAATAAACCCTAAACACTAAACCATAAACCCTACACTATAATCACCAAACCTTAAACCCAAAACCATAAACCCCAAACCCAAAAGCCTAACCATAAATCCTAAACCCTAAACCCTAAACCCTAACCCTAAACTCAAAACCCTAAACCCTAAACCCCAAATCTAAAACCCTAAAACCTAAACCCTAAACCCTAAACCCTAAAACATAAAACCCTAAACCCTAAACCCTAAATCCAAAAACAAAACCAAAAACCCTAACCCAAAACCCTAAACCCTAAACCCTAAACCCTAAACTCTAAACGCTAAATCCTAAACCCTAGACCATAAACCCTAGACCCTAAACACTAAACAATAAACCCTAAACCCTAAATAGTAAACCCTAAACCCTAAACCCTACACCTTAAACACAAAAGCCTAACCCTAAACCCTAAACCCTAATCCCTAAACGCTAAACTCTAACCCAAAACCCAAAACCCTAAATCCAAAACCCTTAAACGTAAACGCAAAACCCTAAACCCTAAACCAAAAACCCTAAACCCTAACCCTAAACCCCAAACCCAAAACCCTAAATGCTAAACGCTAAACCCCAAACCCTAAAAGCTAAACCCTAAAAAAAAACCCTAAACCCTAACCCTAAACTCAAAACCCTAAACCCTAAACCCTAAATCCAAAACTCAAAAACGTAAACACGAAACCTTAAACCCAATAACATAAAACCCTAAACCCTAAACTCAAAACCCTAAAGCCTAAACCCTAAGGCATAACCCCAAAACCCTAACCCTAAACCCTAAAACTTAAGCCCTAAACTCTAATCCCTAAACCCTAAAACCTAAACCCAAAACCCTAAATCTAAACCCTAAACTCTAAACCCTAAACCCTAAACCTGAAAACATAAAACCCTAAACCCTAAACCCCAAAACCTAAACCCTAAGCCAAAATCCCTAAACCCTAACCCTAAACCCTAAACCCTAAGCCTTAAAGCAAAAACCCTAAACTCTAACCCTAAATCCAAAACCCTAAACCCTAAACCAAAAACCCTAAACCTTAACTCAAAACCCAAAACCCAAAACCCAAAATTGTAAACCCTAAACCATAAACCCTAAACCCTAGACCCTAAACGTTAAACCCTAAACTCTAAACCCCCAACCTTAAACCCTAAACCCTAAATGCAAGACCCTATACCGTGAACTCTATACACTAAAAATGAAAATCGTAAACCATAAACCGTAAACTTTAAACCATAAACCCTAAACCAAAAAGCCAAAAAACAAAACCTTGAACCATAACCCCGAACGACTCCAAAATCGAAAACCAACCGTTCCATTCCTTCAGAAATTCTCTCCAACCCCAAACAAAAAAAATCATCCAAATCGGAGGTCAAACGAAGAAGTGAAGCCCCCATCATTTTCCTATAATCTTTAAAGCTAGACGGACCCTAAGTCGAAAATCGAAAACCATAAACCCTAAACTCTAAACCCTAAAACATAAAACACTAAACCCTAAACCCTAAAACATAAAACCCTAAACCCTAAGACCTAAACCCTAAATGGTCAACCCTAAACCCTAAATGGTCAACCCTAAACCCTAAAACCCAAATCCTAAACCCTAAACCCTAGACCCCAAACACTAAACAATAAACCCTCAACCCTAAACCCTAAACCCTACACTATAATCACAAAACCCTAAACCCTAAACCCCAAACCTTAAAACCTAACCATGCACCCTAAACCCTAAATCCTCAACCTTAAACCCTAACCCTAAACTCGGAACCCTAAACCCCAAACCCCTAATCCAAAACCCTAAAACCTAAGCCCTAAACCCTAAACCCTAAAACATAAAAGCCTAAACCCTAAACCCTAAAACATGAAACCTTAAACCTTAAAACAAAAACCCTAAACCCTAACCCTAAACCCTAAACCCTAAACCCTTAATTCTAAACCCTAAACACTAAACCCTAAACCCTAGACCATAAACGCTAGACCCTAAAATCTAAACAATAAACCCTAAAACCTAAACCTTAAACTCTAAACCCTAAACCCTAAACCCTGAACGCTTAACCCTAACCACTAAAACCCATATCCTCAACCCAAAACCCTAAACCCTAATCCCTAGACCCCAAACACTAAACAATAAACCCTAAACCCTAAACCCTAAACCGTAAAGCCTAACCCTAAACCCTAGACCCTAAACCCTAAACCCTAAACCCTAACCCTAAACTTGAAACCCTAAACCCTAAACCCCAAATCTAAAACCCTAAAACCTAAACCATTAAACCCTAAACCCTAAAACATAAAACCCTAAACACTAAACACTAAAACATAAAAACCTAAACCCTTAACCAAAAACCCTAAACCCTAACCCTAAACCCAAAACCCAAAACCCAAAACCCTAAACTCTAAACCCTAAACCGTAAACCCTAAACCCCAAACCCTAGACCATAAACCCTATACCCTAAGCACTAAACAATAAACCCTAAGCCCTAAACACTAAACCCTAAACCCTAAACCCTAAACCCTCAACCGTAAACCCTAAATGCTAAACCCTAACCCTAAACCCAAAACCTTATACCTTAAACCCTAAATCCAAAAACCCAAGCCCTAAACCCTAAACCATAAACCCTCAACCCTCAACCCTAAACCCTAGACTCTAAATACTAAACCATAAAACCTAAACCCTAGACCTTAAACCTTAAACCCTAAACCCTAAATGCAAAATCCTATACCATGAACTCTATACACTAAACACGAAAATCATAAACCATAAACCGTAAGCCTTAAACCATAAACCCTAAACCTAAAACCCATAAAACAAAACCTTGAACCATAACCCTGAACCGACTCCAAAACCAGAAACCAATCGTTCCATTGCTTAAGAAATTTTCTCCTACCTAAAAAAAAAAATCGTCCAAATAAGAGTTCAAACGATGAAGTTAAACCCCCTTCATTTTCCTTTAATATTTAAAGCTAGACAGACCCCAAGCCCAAAATCAAAAACCCTAAAGCCTAAAATATGAAACCCTAAACCTGAAACCCTAAAATATAAACCCTAAACCCTAAACCTTAAACCAAAAACCAAAAACCCTAACCCTAAACCCTAAACATTAAACGCTCAACCCAAACCCTAGACCCTAAACACTAAATAAAAAACCCTAAACACTAAACCATAAACCCTACACTATAATCACCAAACCCTAAACCCTAAACCATAAACCCTAAACCCAAAAGCCTAACCATAAACCCTAAACCCTAAACCCTAAACCATAAACCCTAAACCCTAACCCTAAACTCCAAACCCTAAACCCTAAACCTCAAATCCTAAACCCTAAAACCTAAACCCTAAACCCTAAACCCTAAACTCTAAACCCTAAACCCTAAACCCTAAACCCTAAACCATAAACCCTAGACCCTAAATACTAAACAATAAACCCTAAACCCTAAACCCTAAACCCTAAACCCAAAAGCCTAACCCTAAACCCAAAACCCTAAACCATAAACCCGAAACCCTAAACGCTAAACCCTAACCCAAAACCAAAAAACCTAAACCCTAAACCCTAAATCAAAAACCTTTAACCCTAAACCCTAAACCCTAAACCCTAAACTAGAGACCCTAAACCCTAACCCTAAACCCCAAACCCTAAACCCTAAACGCTAATCGCTAAACGCTAAACCCCAAATGCTAAAAGCTAAACCCTAAACCAAAACCCTAAACCCTAACCCCAAACTAGAAACCCTAAACCCTAAACCCTAAATCCAAAACCCTAAAACGTAAACCCAAAACCTTAAACCCAATAACATAAAACCCTAAACCCTAAACCCTAAGCCAAATGCCCAAAACCCTAACCCTAAACCCTAAAACCTAAACCCTAAACTCTAATCCCTAAACCGTAAAACCTAAACCCAAAACCCTAAACACTAAACTCTGAACCCTAAACCCTAAACTTGAAAACATAAAACCCTAAACCCTAAACCCCAAAACCTACACCCTAAACCAAAATCCCTAAACACTAACCCTAAACCCTAAACCCTAAACCAAAAACCCTAAACCTTAACACCAAACCCTAAACCCTAAACCCTAAACCCAAACTCTAAACCCTAAACCATAAACCCTAAACCCTAAACCCTAAACCTTAAACCCTAAACTCTAAACCCTCAACCTTAAACCCTAAACCCTAAATGCAAGACCCTATACCGTGAACTCTATACACTAAACACTTAAATCATAAACCATAAGCCGTAAACTTTAAACCATAAACCCTAAACCTAAAACCCATAAAACAAAACCTTGCACCATAACCCTGAACCGACTCCAAAATCAGAAACCAACCGTTCCATTCCTTCAGAAATTTTCACCAACCCAAAACAAAAAAAATCGTCCAGATCAGAGTTCAAACGAAGAAGTGAAGCCCCCATCATTTTCCTATAATCTTTAAAGCTAGACGGACCCTAAGTCGAAAATCCAAAACGATAAACCCTAAACCCTAAACCCCAAAACACAAAACCCTAAACCCTAAACCCTAAAACATAAAACCTTAAACCCTAAACCCTAAAACCTAAACCCTAAACCCTAAAACCTAAACCCTAAATCCTAAAACCTAAACCCTAAATGCTCAACCCTAAACCCAAAAACCAAAATCCTAAACCCTAAACCGTAAACCCTAGACCCCAAACACTAAACAATAAATCCTCAACCCTAAACCCTAAAGCCTACACTATATTCAATAAACCCTATACCCTAAACCCCAAACCCCAAACCCTAAAGCCTAACCATACACCCTAAACCCTAAATCCTAAACCTTAAACCCTAACCCTAAACTCGAAACAATAAACCCTAAGCCCCAAATCCAAAACCCCAAAACTTAAACCCTAAACCCTAAACCCTAAAACATAAAAGCCTAAAACCCTAAACCGTAAAACAAAAACCCTAAACCCTAAACCCTAAACTCTAAACTCTAAACCCTAAACCCTAAACTCTAAACCCTAGACCATAAACCCTAGACACTAAACACTAAACAATAAACCCCACACCCTAAACCTTAAACCCTAAACCCTAAACCCTAAACCCTGAACCCTAAACGCTTAACCCTAACCCCTAAAACCTATATTCTAAACCCAAAACCTTACCCCAAGCCCAAGACCCCAAACACAAAATAATAAACCCTCAAAACTAAACCCTACATAATATTCACTATACCCTAAACCCTAAACCTTAAACCCTAAACCCTAAACCCTAAAGCCTAACCCTAAACCCTAGACCTTAAACCCTAAACCTTAAACCCTAAACCCTATCCCTAAACTTGAAACCCTAAAACCTAAACCCCAAATCCAAAACCCTAAAACCTCAGCCATTAAACCCTAAACCCTAAAACATAAAACCCTAAACCCTAAACACTATAACATAAAAACCTAAACCCGTAACCAAAAACCCTAAACCCTAAACCCAAAACCCAAAACTCTAAACCCTAAACCCTAAACCCTAGACCCTAAGCACTAAACAATAAACCCTAAGCCCTAAACACTAAACCCTCAACCGTAAACCCTAAACGCTAAACCCTAACTCTAAACACTAAACCATAAAACCTAAACCCTAGACACTAAACCTTAAACCGTAAACCCTAAACCATAAACCTTAAACCCTAAACCCTAAATTGAAGATCCTATACCGTGAACTCTATACAATAAACACAAAAATCATAAACCATAAACCGTAAGCCTTAAACCATAAACCCTAAATCTAAAACCCATAAAACAAAACCTTGATCCATAACCCTGAACCGACTCCCAAACCGAAAACCAATCATTCCATTGCTTCAGAAATTTTCTCCTACCCAAAAAAAAAAAAATCGTCCAAATCGGAGTTCAAACGAAGTGGTTAAGCCCCTTTCATTTTCCTTTAATCTTTAAAGCTAGACAAACCCTAAGCCCAAAATCAAAAACCCCAAACCCTAAACCCTAAACCCTAAAATATGAAACCCTAAACCCTAAACCCTAAACTCTAAACCAAAAACCCTAACCCAAAACCCAAAACCTTAAACGCTCAACCCTAAACCATAAACCCTAGACCCTAAACACTAAACAATAAACCTTAAACCCTACACTATAATCACCAAACCCAAAACCCTAAACCCTAAACCATAAACCCTAAACCCAAAAGCCTAACCCTAAACCCTAAACCCTAAACCCTAACCCTAAATGCGAAACCCTAACCCTAAACCCCAAATCCAAAACCCTAAAACCTAAACCCTAAACCCTAAACCCGAAAACATAAAAACCTAAACCCTAAATCCGAAAAAAAAAACCAAAAACCCTAACCCTAAACCCTAAACCCTAAACTCTAAACCCTAAACCCTAGACCATAAACCCTAGACCCTAAACACTAAACAATAAACCCTAAACCCTAAACCCTAAATACTAAATCCTGAGCCCTAAACCCTAAACCATAAACCCTAAACCCAAAAGCCTAACCATAAACCCTAAACCCTAAACCCTAAACCCTAAACCCCAACCCTAAACCCAAAATCCTAAACCCTAAACCCTAAATCCAAAACCCAAAACCCAAAACCCAAAACCCTAACGAAAAACCCTAAACACTAACCCTAAACCCCAAACCCTAAACCCTAAACGCTGAACGCTAAACGCTAAACCCCAAACCCTAAAGGCTAAACCCTAAACTAAAACCCTAAACCCTAACCCTAAACTCGAAACCCTAAACCCTAAACCCTAAATCCCAAACCCTAAAACCTAAACCCTAAACCCTAAACCCTAAGCCAAAAGCACAAAACCCTAACCCTAAACCCCAAAACCTAAACCCTAAGCGCTAATCCTTAAACCCTAAAACCTAAACCCTAAACCCTAAACTCTAAACTCTAAACCCTAAACCTGAAAATATAAAACCCTAAACCCTAAACCCTAAAACCTAAAACCTAAAGCCTAAGCCAAAATCCCCAAACCCTAACCCTAAACCCTAAACCAAAAACCTAAACCCTAACCCTAAACCCCAAACCCTAAACCCTAAACCAAAAACCCTAAACCTTAACCCCAAACCCTAAACCCTAAACCCTACACCCAAAACCCTCGACCCTAACCCCTAGACCTTAAACACTAAACAATAAACCCTAAACCCTAAACCCTAAACTCTAAACCCTAAACCTTAAACCCTAAACCGTAAACCCTAAACTCTAAACCCTAAACCATAAACCCTAAACCCTAGACCCTAAACCTGAAACCCAAAACTCTAAACCCTTAACCTTAATTCTAAACCGTAAATGCAAGACCCTATACCGTGAACATTAAACCATAAGCCCTAAACCTAAAACCCATAAAACAAAACCTTGAACCATAACCTCGAACCGACTCCAAAACCGGAAACCAAACGTTCCATTCCTTCAAAAATTTTCTCCAACACAAAACAAAAAAAAAACGTCCAAATCGGAGTTCAAACGAAGAAGTTAAGCCCCCATCATTTTCTTATAATCTTTAAAGCTAGACGGACCCTACGCCGAAAATCCAAAACCCTAAACCCTAAACCCTAAACCCTAAAACATAAAACACAAAACCCTAAACCCTAAAACATAAAATCCTCAACCCTAAACCCAAAACAAAAAACCCTAAACCCTAAAACCCAAATCCTAAGCCCTAAACCTTAAACCCCAAACCCTAGACACCAAACATTAAATAATAAACCCTCAACCCTAAACCCTAGACCCTACACAATAATCACTAAACCCTAAACCCTAAACCCTAAACCCTAAAGCCTAACCATACACCATAAACCCTAAATCCCAAACGTTAAACCCTAACCCTATACTCGAAACCTTAAACCCTAAACCCGAAATCCAAAACCCTAAAATGTAAACCCAAAACCCAAAAGCCTAAACCCTAAACCCTAAAACATAAAACCCTAAACCCTAAACCCTAAACCAAAAACCCTAAACCTTAAACTCTAAACTCTAAACCTTAAACCCTAAACCCTAGACCATAAACCCTAGACCCAAAACACTAAACAATAAACCCTAAACCCTAAACCCTAAACCCTAGACCCCAAACTTTAAACCCTAAACCCTAAACCTTAAACCCTAAATGCTAAACCCTAACCATAAACCCAAAACCCAAAACCCAAAACCCTAAATCAAAAACCCTAAACCCTAAATTCTAAACCTTAAGCCCTAAACCCTAGACCCTAAACACTAAACAATAAACCCTAAACCCTAAACCTTAAACTCTAAACCCTAAACCCTAAATCCTAAACCCAAAACCGTAAACTCTAAACCCTAAACCATAAACCCTAAACCCTAGACACTAAACCTTAAACCCTAAGCTCTAAACCCTAAACCTTAAACCACAAACCTTAAATGCAAGACCCTGTACTGTGAACTCTATACACTAAACACGAAAATCATAAAACATAAATCGTAAACCTTAAACCATAAACCCTAAACCTAAAACCCAAAACAAAACTGTGAACCATAACCCTGAAACGACTCCAAAACCGAAAACCAACCGTTCCATTGCTTCAGAAATTTTCTCCCACCCAAAAAAATAAATAAATAAATCGTCCAAATCAGAGTTCAAACGAAGAAGTTAAGCCCCCTTCATTTTCCCATAATCTTTAAAGCTAGACGGACCCTAAGCCCAAAATCCAAAACCCTAAACCCTAAACCCAAAACCCAAAACCCAAAACCCAAAACCTAAAGCCCTAACCCTAAACCTTAAACTCTAAAACCTAAACGCTCAACCTTAAACCCTAAAACCCAAATCCTAAACCCAAAACCCTAAACCCTAGACCCTAAACACTAAACAATAAACCCTAAACCCTAAACCCTAAACCCAAAATCCAAAACTTTAAAACCTAAACCCTAAACCCTAAACCTGAAAACATAAAACCCTAAATCCTAAACCCTAAACAATAAACCCTAAACACTAAACACTAAACCCAAAACCCTAGACCCCAAACTCTAAACCCTAAACCCTAAACCCTAAACGCTAAACCCTAATCCTAAACCCAAAACCCAAAACCCAATACCATAAATCCAAAACCCTAAACCTCAAACCCTAAATTTTAAACCCTAAAACCTAGACCCTAGACCCTAAACACTAAACAATAAAACCTAAACCCTAAACCTTAAACTCTAAACCCTATACACTAAACCCTAAACCCTAAACCCTAAACTCTAAACCCTCAACCATAAACCCTAAACCCTAAACCCTAAACCTTAAACCCTAAACTCTAAACCCTAAACCTTAAACCCTAAACCCTAAATGCAAGACCTTATATTGTGAACTCTATACACTAAACATGAAAATCATAAACCATAAATTGTAAACCTTAAACCATAAAACCTAAACCTAAAACCCAAAAAACAAAACCGTGAACCATAACCCAAAAACGACTCCAAAACCGAAAACCAACCGTTGCATTGCTTTAGAAATTCTCTCCTACAGCGAAAAAAAAAAAAATTGTCCAAATAAGAGTTCAAACGAAGAAGTTAAGCCCCCTTCATTTTCCCATAATCTTTAAAGCTAGACGGACCCTAAGCCAAAAATCCAAAACCCTAAACCCTAAACACTAAACACTAAACCCTAAACCCTAAACCCTAAACCCTAAATCATAAAACCCTAAACCCTAAACCCTAAACCAAAAACCCAAACCTCTAACCCTAAACCCTAAACGCTCAACCCTAAACCCTAAAACCCAAATCCTAAACCTAAAACCCTAAACCCTAGACCCTAAACACTAAACAATAAACCCTAAACCCTAAAACCTAAGCCCTAAACCCCCAATCCAAAGCTTTAAAACCTAAACCCTAAACCCTAAGCCCGAAAACATAAAACCCTAAACCTTAAACCCTAAACAATAAACTCTAAACCCCAAAGACTAAACCCTAAACCCTAAACCCCAAACTCTAAACCCTAAACCCTAAACCCTAAACCCCAAACTCTAAACCCTAAACCATAAACCCTAAACCCTAAACCCTAAACCTTAAACGCTAAACCCTAACCATAAACCGAAAACCCAAAACCCAAAACCCAAAATTCAAAACCCTAAACCCTAAATTCCAAACCCTAAACTCAAAACCCTAGACGCTAAACCCTAGACCCTAAACACTAAACAATAAACCCTAAACCCGAAACTCTAAACCTTAAACCCTAAATCATAAACCCAAAACCCAAAACTCTAAACCCTAAACCATAAACCCTAAATCCTAGACCGTAAACCTTAAACCCTAAACTCTAAACCCTAAACCTTAAACCCTAAACCCTAAATGCAAGACCCTATACTGTGAACTCTATACACTCAACACGAAAATCATAAACCATAAATCGTAAACCTTAAACCATAAACCCTAAACCTAAAACCCAAAAAACAAAACCGTGAACCATAACCCCGAACCGACTCCAAAACCGAAAACCAACCGTTCGATTGCTTCAGAAATTTTCTCATACCCCAAAAAAAAAAAAAAAAAAAAATCGTCCAAATTACAGTTCAAATGAAGAAGTTAAACCCCCTTCATTTTCCCATAATCTTTAAAGCTAGACGGACCCTAAGCACAAAATCCAAAATCCTAAACCCTAAACCCTAAACACTAAACCCTAAAATATGAAACCCTAAACCCTAAAACATAAAACCATAAATTCTAAACCCTAAACCAAAAACCCAAACCCCTAACCCTAAACCCTAAACGCTCAACCCTAAAGCCTAAAATCCAAATCCTAAACCCAAAACCCTAAACCCTAGACCCTAAACTCTAAACAATAAACCCTAAACCCTAAACCCTAAACCCCAAGTCCAAAACTTTAAAACCTAGACCCTAAACCCTAAACCGGAAAACATAAAACCCTAAACCCTAAACCCTAAACCCTAAACAATAAACCCTAAACCCTAAACACTAAACCCTAAATACTAGACCCCAAACTCTAAACCCTAAACCCTAAACCCTCAATCCCAAACTTTAAACCCTAAACCATAAACCCTAAACCCTAAACCCTAAATCCTAAACCCTAAACACTAAACCCTAACCCTAAGCCCAAAACCCTAAATCCAAAACCCTAAACCCTAAACCCTAAACCCTAAACCCTAAACCCTAAACCCTAAACCCTTGACGCTAAACACTAAACAATAAACCCTAAACCCTAAACCTTAAACTCTAAACCCTATACCCTAAACCCTAAACCCTAAACCCTAAACCCTAAACTCTAAACCCTCAACTGTAAACCCTGAACCCTAGACCCTAAACCATAAACCCTAAATTCTAAACCCTAAACCCTAAATGCAAGACCCTATACTGTGAACTCTATACACTAAACACGAAAATCATAAACCATAAATTGTAAACCTTAAACCATAAAACCTAAACCTAAAACCCAAAAAACAAAACCGTGAACCATGACCTCGAAACGACTCCAAAACCGAAAACTAACCGTTCCATTGCGTTAGAAATTTTCTCCTACCCCCACCCCCCAAAAAAAAAAAAAAAGTCCAAGTAAGAATTCAAAAGAAGAAGTTATGCCCCCTACATTTTCCCATAATCTTTAAAGCTAGACGGACCCTAAGCCCAAAAACCAAAACCCTAAACCCTAAACCCTAAACACTAAATTGTAAACCCTAAACTCTAAACCCTAGATGCTAAACCCTACCCTAAACACTAAACAATAAACCGTAAACCCTAAACCTTAAACTCTAAACCTTAAACCCAAAATCATAAACCCAAAACCCAAAACTCTAAACCCTAAAGCATAAACCTTAAATCCTAGACTGTAAACCTTAAACCCTAAACTCTAAACCCTAAACCTTAAACCCTAAATCCTAAACCCTAAACCCTAAACCCTAAACCCTTAAACCCTAAACCCTAAACCCTAAATCCTAAACCTTAAACTCTAAACCTTAAACCCTAAATCATAAACCCAAAACCCAAAACTCTAAACCCTAAAGCATAAACCCTAAATCCTAGACCGTAAACCTTAAACCTAAAACTGTAAACCCTAAACCTTAAACCCTAAACCCTAAATGCAAGACCCAATACTATGAACTCTATACACTCAACACGAAAATCATAAACCATAAAACGTAAACCTTAAACCATAAACGCTAAACCGAAAACCCAAAAAAAAAAAAAACCGTGAACCATAACCCTGAACCGACTCCAAAACCGAAAACCAACCGTTCCATTCCTTCAGAAATTTTCTCCTACCCCAAAAAAAAAAAATCGTCAAAATTAAAGTTCAAACGAAGAAGTTAAGCCCCCTTCATTTTCCCATAATCTTTAAAGCTAGATGGACCCTAAGCCCAAAATCCAAAACCCTAAACCCTAAACCCTAAACCAAAAACCCTAAACCCTAAACCATAAACCCTAAAACATAAAACCCTAAACCCTAAAGCCTAAACCAAAAACCCAAACCCCTAACCGTAAACCCTAAACGCTCAACCCTAAAACCTAAAACCCAAATCCTAAACCCAAAACCCAAAACCCTAGACCCTAAACACTAAACAATAAACCCTAAACCCCGAACCCTAAGCCCTAAACCCCAAATCCAAAACTTTAAAACCTAAACACTAAACCTTAAACCCCACACAATAAACCCTAAACCCTAGACCCCAAACTCTATACCCCAAACCCTAAACCCTAGACCCCAAACTCTAAAACCTAAACCATAAACCCTAAACCCTAAACCCTAAACCCAAAACCCTAAACGCTAAACCCTAACCCTAAACCCAAAACCCAAAACCCTAAATTCGAAACCCTAAACCCTAAATTGTAAACCCTAAACTCTAAACCCTAGACGCAAAACCCTACCCTAAACACTAAACAATAAACCCTAAACCCTAAACCCTAAACCTTAAACTCTAAACCTTAAACCCTAAATCATAAACCCAAAACCCAAAACTCTAAACTCTAAAGCATAAACCCTAAATCCTAGACCGTAAACCTTAAACCTAAAACTGTAAACCCTAAACCTTAAACCCTAAACCCTAAATGCAAGGCCCAATACTATGAACTCTATACACTCAACACGAAAATCATAAACCATAAATCGTAAACCTTAAACCATAAACGCTAAACCGAAAACCCAAAAAAAAAAAAAAAAACGGTGAATTATAACCCTGAACCGACTCCAAAACCGAAAACCAACCGTTCCATTCCTTCAGAAATTTTCTCCTACCCCAAAAAAAAAAAAAATCGTCAAAATTACAGTTCAAACGAAGAAGTTAAGCCCCCTTCATTTTCCCATAATCTTTAAAGCTAGATGGACCCTAAGCCCAAAATCCAAAACCCTAAACCCTAAACCCTAAACACTAAACCCTAAAATATGAAACCCTAAACCCTAAACCCTAAACCAAAAACCTAAACTCCTAACCCTAAACCCTAAACACTCAACCCTAAATCGTAAAACCCAAATCCTAAACCCAAAACCCAAAACACTAGACCCTAAACTCTAAACAATAAACCCTAAAAGCTAAACCCTAAACCTAAACCCCAAATCCAAAACTTTAAAACCTAAACCCTAAACCCTAAACCGAAAAACATAAAACCCTAAACCCTAAACCCTAAACAACCCTAAACCCTAAACACTAAACCCTAAACCCTAAACCCCAAACTCTAAACCCTAAACCCAAAACCCTAAACCCCAAACTCTAAACCCTAAACCATAAACCCTAGACGCTAAACCCTAAACCCTAAACCCTAAACGCTAAACCCTAACCCTAAACCCAAAACCCTAAATCCAAAACCCTAAACCCTAAACCCTAAATTCTAAACCCTAAACCCTAAACCCTTGACCCTAAACCCTGGACCCTAAACACTAAACAATAAACCCTAAACCCTAAACCTTAAACTCTAAACCCTATACCCTAAACCCTAAACCCTAAACCCTAAACTCTAAACCCTCAACCACAAACCCTACACCCTAGACCCTAAACCTTAAACCCTAAACTCTAAACCCTAAACCTTAAACCCTAAACCCTAAATGCAAGACCCTATACTGTGAACTCTATACACTAAACACGAAAATCATAAACCATAAACTGTAAACCTTAAACCATTAAACCTAAACCTAAAACCCAAAAAACAAAACCGTGAACCATAACCCCGACACGAATCCAAAACCGAAAACCAACCGTTCCATTCTTTTAGAAATTTTCTCCTACCCCCCCAAAAAAAAAAAAAATTCGTCCAAATAAAAGTTCAAAAGAAGAAGTTAAGCCCCCTTCATTTTCCCATAATCTTTAAAGCTAGATGGACCCTAAGCCCAAAATTCAAAACCCTAAACCCTAAAACCTAAACACTAAACCCTAAAATACGAAACCCTAAACCGTAAACCCTAGACCCTAAAATACGAAACCCTAAACCAAAAACCCAAACCCCTAACCGTAAACCCTAAACGCTCCACCCTAAACACTAAACAATAAACCCTAAATCCTAAACCCTAAGCCCTAAACCCCAAATCCAAAACTTTAAAACCTAAACCCTAAACCCTAAACAATAAACCCTAAACCCCAAACAATAAACCCTAAACCCTAGACCCCAAACTCTAAACCTTAAGCCCTATGCCCTAGACCCCAAACTCTAAACCCTAAACCATAAACCCTAAACCCTAAACCCTAAACGCTAAACCCTAACCCTAAACCCAAAACCCAAAACCCTAAATTCAAAACCCTAAACCCTAAATTGTAAACCCTAAACTCTAAACCCTAGACGCTAAACCCTACCCTAAACACTAAACAATAAAGCCTAAACCCTAAACCCTAAACTCTAAACCTTAAACCCTAAATCATAAACCCAAAACCCAAAACTCTAAACCCTAAAGCATAAACCCTAAATCCTAGACCGTAAACCTTAAACCTAAAACTGTAAACCCTAAACCTTAAACCCTAAACCCTAAATGCAAGACCCAATACTATGAACTCTATACACTCAACACGAAAATCATAAACCATAAATCGTAAACCTTAAATCATAAACGCTAAACCAAAAACCCAAAAAAAAAAAAAAAAAAACGGTGAACCATAACCCTGAACCGACTCCAAAACCGAAAACCAACCATTCCATTCCTTCAGAAATTTTCTCCTACCCCAAAAAGAAAAAAAATAGTCAAAATTAGAGTTCAAACGAAGAAGTTAAGCCCCCTTCATTTTCCCATAATCTTTAAAGCTAGATGGACCCTAAGCCCAAAATCCAAAACCCTAAACCCTAAACACTATACCCTAAAATATGAAACCCTAAACCCTAAACCCTAAAACATAAAACCCTAAACCCAAAACCAAAAACCTAAACCCCTAACCCTAAACCCTAAACGCTCAACCCTAAATCGTAAAACCCAAATCCTAAACCCAAAACCCAAAACACTAGACCCTAAACTCTAAACAATAAACCCAAAACGCTAAACCCTAAACCTAAACCCCAAATCCAAAACTTTAAAACCTAAACCCTAAACCCTAAACCGAAAAACATAAAACCCTAAACCCTAAACCCTAAACCCTAAACAATAAACCCTAAACCCAAAACACTAAACCCTAAACCCTAGACCCCAAATTCTAAACCCTAAACCCAAAACCCTAGACCCCAAACACTAAACCCTAAACCATAAACCCTAAACCCTAAACCCTAAACCCTAAACCCTAAACGCTAAACCCTAACCCTAAACCCAAAACCCTAAATCCAAAACCCTAAACCCTAAACACTAAATTCTAAACCCTAAACCCTTGACCCTAAACCCTTGACCCTAAACACTAAACAATAAACCCTAAACCCTAAACCTTAAACTCTAAACCCTATACCCTAAACCCTAAACCCTAAACCCTAAACTCTAAACCCTCAACCATAAACCCTAAACCCTAGACCCTAACCTTAAACCCTAAACTCTAAACCCTAAACCTTAAACCCTAAACCCTAAATGCAAGACCCTATAATGTGAACTCTATACACTAAACACGAAAATCATAAACCATAAACTGTAAACCTTAAACCATTAAACCTAAACCTAAAACCCAAAAAACAAAACCGTGAACCATAACCCCGACACGACTCCAAAACCGAAAACCAACCGTTCCATTCTTTTAGAAATTTTTTCCTACCCCCCCAAAAAAAAAAATTCGTCCAAATAAAAGTTCAAAAGAAGAAGTTACGCCCCCTTCATTTTCCCATAATCTTTAAAGCTAGATGGACCCTAAGCCCAAAATCCAAAACCCTAAACCCTAAACCCTAAACACTAAACCCTAAAATACGAACCCCTAAACCCTAAACCCTAGACCCTAAAATACGAAACCCTAAACCAAAAACCCAAACCCCTAACCGTAAACCCTAAACGCTCCACCCTAAACCCTAAAACCCAAATCCTAAACCCAAAACCCTAAACCCTAGACCCTAAACACTAAACAATAAACCCTAAACCCTAAACCCTAAGCCCTAAACCCCAAATCCAAAACTTTAAAACCTAAACCCCAAACCCTAAACCCTAAACCCTAAACAATAAACCCTAAACCCCAAACAATAAACCCTAAACCCTAGACCCCAAACTCTAAACCCTAAGCCCTAAGCCCTAAGCCCTAGACCACAAACTCTAAACCCTAAACCATAAACCCTAAACCCTAAACCCTAAACCCTAAACGCTAAACCCTAACCCTAAACCCAAAACCCAAAACCCTAAATTCAAAACCCTAAACCCTAAATTGTAAACCCTAAACTCTAAACCCTAGACGCTAAACCCTACCCTAAACACCAAACAATAAACCCTAAACCCTAAACCTTAAACTCTAAACCTTAAACCATAATTCATAAACCCAAAACCCAAAACTCTAAACCCTAAAGCATAAGCCCTAAATCCAAGACCGTAAACCTTAAACCTAAAACTGTAAACCCTAAACCTTAAACCCTAAACCCTAAATGCAAGACCCAATACTATGAACTCTATACACTCAACACGAAAATCATAAACCATAAATCGTAAACCTTAAACCATAAATGCTAAACCGAAAACCCAAAAAAAAAAAAAAACCGTGAATCATAACCCTGAACCGACTCCAAAACCGAAAACCAATCCTTCCATTCCTTCAGAAATTTTCTCCTACCCCCAAAAAAAAAAAAAAATCGTCAAAATTAGAGTTCAAACGAAGAAGTTAAGCCCCCTTCATTTTCCCATAATCTTTAAAGCTAGATGGACCCTAAGCCCAAAATCCAAAACCCTAAACCCTAAACCCTAAACCCTAAACACTAAACCCTAAAATATGAAACCCTAAACCCTAAACCCTAAAACATAAAACCCTAAACCCTAAACCAAAAACCTAAACCCCTAACCCTAAACCCTAAACGCTCAACCCTAAATCGTAAAACCCAAATCCTAAACCCAAAACCCAAAACACTAGACCCTAAACTCTACACAATAAACCCTAAACGCTAAACCCTAAACCTAAACCCCAAATCCAAAACTTTAAAACCTAAACCCTAAACCCTAAACCGAAAAACATAAAACCCTAAACCCTAAACCCTAAACAATAAACCCTAAACCCTAAACACTAAACCCTAAACCCTAGACCCCAAACTCTAAACCCTAAACCCAAAACCCTAGACCCCAAACTCTAAACCCTAAACCATAAACCCTAAACCCTAAACCCTAAACCCTAAACCCTAAACGCTAAACCCTAACCCTAAACCCAAAACCCTAAATCCAAAACCCTAAATCCTAAACACTAAATTCTAAACCCTAAACCCTAAACCCTTGACCCTAAACCCTGGACCCTAAACACTAAACAATAAACCCCAAACCCTAAACCTGAAACTCTAAACCCTATACCCTAAACCCTAAACCCTAAACCCCAAACCCTAAACCCTAAACTCTAAACCCTCAACCATAAACCCTAAACCCTAAACCCGAAAGCATAAACCCTAAATCCTAGACCGTAAACCTTAAACCTAAAACTCTAAACCCTAAACCTTAAACCCTAAACCCTAAATGCAAGACCCAATACTATGAACTCTATACACTCAACACGAAAATCATAAACCATAAATCGTAAACCTTAAACCATAAACCCTAAACCTAAAACCCAAAAAAAAAAAACCATGAACCATAACCCCAAACCGACTCAAAAACCGAAAACTAACCGTTCCATTCCTTCAGAAATTTTCTCCTACCCCAAAAAAAAAAAAAAAATCATCAAAATTAGAGTTCAAACGAAGAAGTTAAGCCCCCTTCATTTTCCCATAATCTTTATAGTTAGATGGACCCTAAGCCCAAAATCCAAAACCCTAAACCCTAAACCCTAAACCCTAAACACTAAACCCTAAAATATGAAACCCTAAACCCTAAACCCTAAAACATAAAACCCTAAACCCCTAACCCTAAACCCTAAACGCTCAACCCTAAATCCTAAAACTCAAATCCTAAACCCAAAACCCAAAACCCTAGACCCTAAACTCTAAACAATAAACCCTAAACCCTAAACCCTAGACCTAAACCCCAAATCCAAAACTTTAAAACCTAAACCCTAAACCCTAAATCGGAAAACATAAAACCTTAAACCCTAAACCCAAAAAAATAAACCCTAAACCATAAACACTAAACCCTAAACCCTAAACCCCAAACTCTAAACCCTAAACCCTAAACCCTAAACCCCAAACTCTAAACCCTAAACCATAAACCCTAAACCCTAAACCCTAAACCCTAAACCCTAAACCCTAAACCCAAAACCCTAAATCCAAAACCCTAAACCCTAAACCCTAAATTCTAAACCCTAAACCCCAAACCCTAAACCCTAAACCCTGGACCCTAAACACCAAACAATAAACCCTAAACCCTAAACCTTAAACTCTAAACCCGATATCCTAAACCTTAAACCCTAAACCCTAAACTGTAAACTCTAAACCCTCAACCATAAACCCTAAACCCTACACCCTAAACCTTAAACCCTAAACTCTAAACCCTAAACCTTAAACCCTAAACCCTAAATGCAAGACCCTATACTGTGAACTCTATACACTAAACACGAAAAACATAAACCATAAATTGTAAACCTTAAACCATAAAACGTAAACCTAAAACCCAAAAAACAAAACCATGAACCATAACCCCGAAACGACTCCAAAACCGAAAACCAACAGTTCCATTGCTTTAGAAATTTTCTCCTACCCCCCCAAAAAAAAAAAAAAATTCGTCCAAATAAGAGTTCAAAAGAACAAGTTAAGCCCCCTTCATTTTCCCACAATCTTTAAAGCTAGATGGACCCTAAGCCCAAAATTCAAAACCCTAAACCCTAAACCCTAAATACTAAACCCTACAATACGAAACCCTAAACCCTAAAACATAAAATCCTAAACCCTAAACCCTAAACCCTAAAACATAAAATCCTAAACCCTAAACCCTAAACCAAAAACACAAACCCCTAACCGTAAACCCTAAACGCTCAACCCTAAACCCTAAAACCCAAATCCTAAACCCAAAACCCTAAAACCTAGACCCTAAACACTAAACAATAAACCCTAAACCCTAAACCCTAAGCCCTAAACCCCAAATCCAAAACTTTAAAACCTAAACCCTAAACCCCAAACCCTAAACAATAAACCCTAAACCCCAAACAATAAACCCTAAACCCTAGACCCCAAACTATAAACCCTAAACCCTAAACCCTAGACCCCAAACTTTAACCCCTAAACCATAAACCCTAAACCCTAAACGCTAAACCCTAACCCTAAACCCAAAACCAAAAACCCTAAATTCAAAACCCTAAATCGTAAATTGTAAACCCAAAACTCTAAACCCTAGACGCTAAACCCTACCCTAAACACTAAACAATAAACCCTAAACCCTAAACCTTAAACTCTAAACCTTAAACCCTAAATCATAAACCCAAAAACCAAAACTCTAAACCCTAAACCATAAACCCTAAATCCTAGACCGTAAACCTTAAACCCTAAACACTGAACCCTAAACCTTAAACCTTAAACCCTAAATGCAAGACCCTATACTATGAACTCTATACACTCAACACGAAAATCATAAACCCTAAACCTAAAACCCAAAAAAAAAAACCGTGAACCATAACCCCGAACCGACTCCAAAACCAAAAACCAACCGTTCCATTCCTTCAGAAATTTTCACCTACCCAAAAAAAAATCGTCAAAATTAGAGTTCAAACGAAGAAGTTAAGCCCCCTTCATTTTCCCATAATCTTTAAAGCTAGATGGACCCTAAGCCCAAAATCCAAAACCCTAAACCGTAAACCCTAAACCCTAAACACTAAACCATAAAATATGAAACCCTAAACCCTAAACCCTAAAACATAAAACCCTAAACCCTAAACCCTAAACCAAAAACCTAAACCCTTAACCCTAAACCCTAAACGCTTAACTCTAAATCCTAAAACCCAAATCCTAAACCCAAAACCCAAAACCCTAGACCCTAAACTCTAAACAATAAACCCTAAACCCTAAACCCTAAACCTAAACCCCAAATCCAAAACTTTAAAACCTAAACCCTAAACCCTAAACCGGAAAACATAAAACCCTAAACCCTAAACCCTAAACAATAAACCCTAAACCCTAAAAACTAAACCCCAAACCCTAGACCCCAAACTCTAAACCCTAAACCCTAAACCCTAAACCCTAAACCCCAAACTCTAAACCCTAAACCGTAAACCCTAAACCCTAAACCCAAAACCCTAAACCCCAAACTCTAAACCCTAAACCATAAACACTAGACCCTAAACCCTAAACCCTAAACCCTAAACCCTAAACCCTAACCCTAAACCCAAAACCCTAAATCCAAAACCCTAAACCCTAAACCCTAAATTCAAAACCCTAAACCCTAAACCCTTGACCCTAAACCCCGGACCCTAAACACTAAACAATAAACCCTAAACCCTAAACCATAAACGCTAAACCCTAAACCCTAAATCATAAACCCAAAACCCTAAACTCTAAACCCTAAAGCATAAACCCTAAACCCTAGACCCTAAACCTTAAACCATAAACTCTAAACCCTAAACCTTAAACCCTAAACCCTAAATGCAAGACCCTATACTGTGAACTCTATACACTAAACACGAAAATAATAAACCATAAATCGTTAACCTTAAACCATAAACCGTAAACCTAAAACCTAAAAAACAAAACTGTGAACCATAACCTCGAAATGACTCCAAAACCAAAAACCAACCGTTCCATTGCTTCAAAAATTTTCTCCTACGCCAAAAAAGAAAAATCATCCAAATCAGAGTTTGAACGAAGAAGTTAAGCCCCCTTCATTTTCCCATAATCTTTAAAGCTAGATGGACCCTAAGCCCAAAATCCAAAACCCTAAACCATAAACCCTCAACACTAAAACCTAAAATATGAAATCCTAAACCCTAAACCCTAAACCCTATACCCAAAACCTAAATCCCTAACCCTAAACCCTAAACCCTAAACCCTAAAACCTAAACACTCAACCCTAAACCCTAAAACCCAAATCCTAAACCCAAAACCCTAAATCCTAGACCCTAAACACTAAACAATAAACCCTAAACCCTAAACCCTAAACCCCAAATCCAAAACTTTAAAACTTAAACCCTAAACCCTAAACCCTAAACCCAAAAACATAAAACCCTAAATCCTAAACCCAAAAAAATAAACCCTAAACCCTAAACACTAGACCCCAAACCCTAAACCCTAAACCCTAGACCCCAAACTCTAAACCCTAAACCATAAACCCTAGAACCTAAACCCTGAACCCTAAACGCTATATGCCAAACCCTAACCCTAAACCCAAAACCCAAAACCCAAAACCCTAAACCCTAAACCCTAAATTCTAAACCCTAAACCCTAAACCCTAAACCCTAAACCCTAAACCCTAAACACTAAACAACAAACCCTAAACCCTAAACCTTAAACTCTAAACCCTAAATCCTAAATCATAAACCTAAAACCCTAAACTCTAAACCCTAAAGCAAAAACCCTAAACCCTAGACCCTAAACCTTAAACCCTAAACTCTAAACCCTAAACCTTAAACCCTAAACCCCAAATGCAAGACCCTATACTGTGAACCCTATACACTAAACACAAAAATTATAAACCATAAAACGTAAACCTTAAACAATAAACCCCAAACCTAAAACCCAAAAAACAAAATCGTGAACCATGACCCCAAAACGACTCCAAAACCGAAAACCAACTGTTCCATTGCTTCAAAAATTTTCTCCTACCCCAAAAAAGAAAAATCATCCAAATCAGAGTTCAAACGAAGAAGTTAAGCACCCTTCATTTTCCCATAATCTTTAAAGCAAGATCGACCCTAAGCCAAAATCCAAAACCCTAAACCCTAAACCCTAAACACTAAAACCTAAAATATGAAACCCTAAACCCTAAACCCTAAAACATAAAACCCTAAACCCTAAACCCTAAACCCAAAACCCAAACCCTTAACCCTAAACCCTAAACCCTAAAACCTAAACGCTCAACCCTAAACCCTAAAACCCAAACCCCAAATCCAAAACTTTAAAACCTAAACCCTCAACCCGAAAACATAAAACCCTAAACAATAAACCCTAAACCCTAAACACTAAACCCTAAACCCTAAACCCTAGACCGCAAACTCCAAATCCTAAACCCTAAACCCCAGACCCTAAACTCTAAACCCTAAACCCTAAACCCTAAACGCTAAACCCTAAACCCTAAATGCTTAACCTAACCCTAAACACGAAACCCAAAACCCAAAACCCAAAATCCAAAACCTTAAACCCTAAACCCAAAATTCTAAACCCTAAACTTTAAACCCTAGACCCTAAACCCTAGACCCTAAATACTAAACAATAAACCCTAAACCCCAAACCTTAAACTCTAAACCCAAAACCCTAAACCCTAAACCCTAAACCCTAAACTCTAAACCCTAAACCATAAACCCTAAACCCTAGACACTAAAACTTAAACCCTAAACTCTAAACCCTAAACCTTAAACCCTAAACCCTAAATGCAAGACCCTATACTATGAACTCTATACAGAAAACACGAAAATCATAAACCCTAAATTGTAAACCTTAAACCATAAACCCTAAACCTAAAACCCAAAAAACAAAACCATGAATCATAACCCCGAAAAGACTCCAAAATCAAAAACCAACCGTTCCATTGCTTCAAAAATTTTCTCCTGCCCCAAAAAAAAAAAAAAAACCGTCCAAATCAGAGTTCAAACGAAGAAGTTAAGCCTCCTTCATTTTCCCATAATCTTTAAAGCTAGATGGACCCTAAGCACAAAATCCAAAACCCTAAACCCCAAACCCTAAACACTAAACCCTAAAACATGAAACCCTAAACCCTAAACCCTAAAACATAAAACCCTAAACCCTAAACCCTAAAACCAAAACCCAAACCCCTAACCCTAAAACCTAAACCCTAAACCCCAAAGCCTAAACGCTCAACCCTAAACCCTAAAACCCAAATCCTAAACCCTAAACCCTAAACCCTAGACCCTAAACACTAAACAATAAACCCTAAACCCTAAACCCTAAACCCCAAATCCAAAAGTTTAAAACTTAAACCCTAAACCCGAAAACATAAAACCCTAAATCCTAAACCCTAAACAATAAACCCTAAACCCTAAACCCTAGACCCCAAACTCTAAATCCTAAACCCTAGACCTCAAACTTTAAACCCAAAACCCTAAACCCTAAACGCTAAACCCTAAACCCTTAACGCTAAACCCTAACCCTAAACCCAAAACCCTAAACCCTAAATCCAAAACTGTAAACCTTAACCCCTAAATTCTAAACCCTAAACCCTAAACCCTATAGCCTAAACCCTAGACCCTAAACATTAAACAATAAAACCTAAACCCTAAACCTTAAACTCTAAACCCTAAACCCTAAACCCTAAACCCTAAACCCTAAACTCTAAACCCTAAACCATAAACCCTAAACACTAGACCCTAAACCTTAAACCCTAAACTCTACACCCTAAACCTTAAACCCTAAACCCTAAATGCAAGACCCTATACTGTGAACTCTATACACTAAACACGAAAATCATAAACCATAAATCGTAAACCTTAAACCTTAAACCATAAAACCTAAACCTAAAACCCAAAAAACAAAACCATGGACCATGACCCCAAACCGACCCCAAAACCGAAAACCAATCGTTCCATTGCTTTAGAAATTTTCTCCTACCCCCAAAAAAAATAAATCGTCCAAATCAGAGTTCAAACGAAGAAGTTAAGCCCCCTACATTTTCCCATAATCTTTAAAGCTAGACGGACCCTAAGCCCAAAATCCAAAACCCTAAACCCTAAACCCTAAACGTAAAACCCTAAACCAAAAACCCAAACCCCTAACCCTAAACCATAAACCCCAAACGCTCAACCCTAAACCCTAAAACCCAAATCCTAAACCCAAAACCCTAAACCCTAGACCCTAAACACTAAACAATAAACCCTAAACCCTAAACCCTAAAGCCCAAATCCAAAACTTTAAAACCTAAACCCTAAACCCGAAAACATAAAACCCAAAACCCTAAACCCTAAACCCCAAACCAAAAACCCTAAACCCTAACCCAAAACCCTAATATCTAAACCCTAAACTCTTAACCCTAAAACCCTAAGCCCTAAATCCTAAACCCTAGACCATAAACCCTAGACCCTTTACACTATGCAATAAACCATAAACCCTAAACACTAAACCCTCAACCCTAAACCCCAAACCTTAAACCCTAAACACAAAAGCCTAATCCTAAACCCTAAACCCTAAACTCAAAATGCTAAAGCCAAACCCTAAACCCAAAACCCAAAACCCTAAACCCTAAATCCAAAACCCTAAACCCTAAACCCTAAACCTAAACCCCAAACCCTAAACAACCTTAAACCCTAAACCAAAAACCCTAAACCCTAACTCTAAACCCTAAACCCTAAATGCTAAACCCTCAACCCTAAAACCTAAACCCTAAACCTAAACCCTAAACCCTAACCCTAAACTCGAAACCCAAAATCAAGAGCCCTAAAACCTAAACCCGAAACCCTAAACCCTAAACCAAAAACCCTAAACCCTAACCCTACACCCTAAACCCTAAACCCCAAACCAAAAACCCAAAATCTTAACCCTAAACCCTAAACCCTAAACCCTAAACCCTAACCCCTAAACCCTAGACCCTAAACACTAAACAATAAACCCTAAACCCTAAACCATAAACCCTAAACCGGAGACCCTAAACCTTAAACCGTAACCTCTAAACCGAAAACCTTAAACCCTAAACCCTAAATGCAAGACCCCATACCATGAACTCTATACACTAAAAATGAAAATCGTAACCCATAAACCCTAAACCATAAACCATAAACCGTAAACCTAAAACCCATGAAACAAAACCTTGAACAATAACCCTGAACCGACTCCAAAATCGGAAACCAACTGTTACATTGCTTCAGAAATTTTGTCCTGCCCAAAAAAATAAAAATGAAAAAACTCGTCCAATTCAGAGTTCAAACGAAGAAGTTAAGCCCCCTTCATTAAAAACCCTAAACCCAGGACCATAAACCCTAAACCCTAAACCAAAAACCCTAAACCCTAACCCTAAATCCTAAACCCTAAACGCTCAACCCTAATCCCAAAAACCCAAATCCTAAACCTTAAACCCTAAACCCTAAACCCTAAACCCTAAGCCCTAGACCCCAAACACTAAACAATAAACCCTCAACCCTAAACACTAAACCCAACACTACAATCACTACACCCTAAACCCTAAACCCTAAACCCTAAGCCCTAAAGCCTAAACCCTAAACCCTAACCCTAAACTCGAAACCCTAAACCCTAAACCCCAAATCCAAAACCCTAAAACCTTAAACCTTAAACCCTAAACCCTAAAACATAACACCTTGAACCCAAAACCCTAAAACATAAAACCCTAAACCCATAACGAAAACCCTAAACCCATAACGAAAACCCTAAACCCTAAACCCTAAACCCTAAACTCTAAACCCTAAACCCTGAACCCTAAACCCTAGACCATAAACCCTAGACCCTAAACACTAAACAATAAACCCTAAACCCTAACTCGTAAACCTTAAACGCTAAACCCTAACCCTAAACCCAAAACCTCATACCCTAAACCCTAAACCCTAACCCTTAAACCCTAAACCCAAGACCCTAAACCCTAGACTCTAAACACTAAACTATAAACCTTAAACCCTAGACCCTAAACATTAAACCCTAAACTCAAAACCATAAACCTTAAACCCTAAACCCTAAATGCAAGACCCTATACCGTGAACTCTATACACTAAACACGAAAATCATAAACCATAAACGCTAAGCCTTAAACCATAAACCCCAAACCTAAAACCCATCAAACAAAACCTTAAACCATAACCTCGAACCGACTCCAAAACCGGAAACCAATCATTCCATTGCTTTAGAAATTTTCTCCTACCCAAAAAAAAAAATCGTCCAAATACGAGTTCAAATTAAGAAGTTAAGCCCCCTTCATTTTCCTTCAATCTTTAAAGCTAGATAGACCCTAAGCCCAAAATCCAAAACCCTAAACCTTAACTAAACCCTAAAACATGAAACCCTAAACCCTAAACCCTAAAATATAAAACCCTAAACCCTAAACCCTAAACCTTAAACGCTCAACCCAAAACCCTAAAACCCAAATCCTAAACCCCAAACCCTAAACCCTAAATCCTAGACCCTAAACAAATAACAATATACCCTAAACACTAAACCCTAAATGCTACACTATAATCACTAAACCCTAAACCTTAAACCCTAAAGCCTAACCATAGACCCTAAACCCAAAACCCTAAATCCTAAACCCTAAACCCTAAATCCTAAAACATAAAACCAAAAACCCAAAACCCTAAACCCTAAACCCTAAACCAAAAACCCTAAACCCTAACCCTAAACCCTAAACCCTAAACCCTAAATCCTAAACCCTAGACCATAAACCATAGACCCTAAACACTAAACCCGTAATACTAAACCCTAATCCCTGAACCCTAAACCTCAAACCCAAAAGCTTAACCCTAAACCTTAAACGTAAAACCCAAAACCCAAAACCCTAAACGCTAAACTCTAACCCAAAACCCAAAGCCTCCCTAAACCCAAAATCCAAAACCCAAAACCCTAAAGCCTAAACCCAAAACCCAAAACCCTAAACCCTAAACAAAAAACCCTTAACACTAACCCTAAACCCTAAACCCTAAACACTAAATGCTAAACCACAAACCCTAAAAGCTAAACCCCAAACCAAAACCCTAAGCCCTAACCCCAAACTCGAAACCCTAAACCCTAAATCCAAAACCCTAAAACCTAAACCCTAAACCCTAAACCCAAAACTCTAAACCCTAAAACCTAAACCTAAACCCTAAACTCTAAACCCTAAACCCGAAAACCTAAACCCTAAACGCTAAACCCTAAACTCTAAACCCTAAACCCTAAACTTGAAAACATAAAACCCCAAACCCCTAAACCCTAAAACCTAAACCCTAAGCCAAAATCACTAAACCCTAAACCCTAAACTCGAAACCAAAAACCCTAAACCCTAAACCCTAACCCTAAACCCTAAACCAAAAACCCTAAACCTTAACCTCAAACCCTAAGCCCTAAACCCTAAACCCAAAACCCAAAACCCTAAACCATAGACCTTAAAGACTAAAGAATAAACCCTAAACCTTAAGCCCTAAACCCTAAACAATAAACCTTAAACCCAAAACCCAAAACCCTAAATTCTAAACCCTAAACCATAAACCCAGCACCTTAGACCCAAAACTCTAAAGCCTAACCCTAAAGCCTAACCCCAAAATCCAACACCCTAAACCCTAAAAACCTAAACTGTAAACCGTAAACCCTAAACACTAAAGAATAAACCCAAACTCCTAAACCCTAACCTTAAACCCTAAGCAAAAAATCCAAAAGCCTAAACCCTAAACCCTAAACCCTAAAACATAAAACCCTGAACCCTGAACCCTAAAACATAAAACTACAAATCCTCAACCCAAAAACATAAAATCCAAAACCTCGAACCAAAAACCCTAAACCCTAACCCTAAACCCTAAACGCTAAATTCTAAACGCTAAACCCCAAACCCTAAACCCTAAACCCTAAGCGCTAAACCCTAAACCCTAAACCCTAAACCCTAAAACATAAAACCCTAAACCCTAAACCCTAAACCAAAAACCCTAAACCCTAACCGTAAAAAGTAATCCCGAATCCTTAAACCCTAAACCCTAAACCCTAAACCCTAAATTATAAACCCTAACCCCAAACCCTCAAACCTAAACCCTAAACACTAAATTATAAACCCTAATCCCTAAACTGTAACCTTAAACCCTAAGCCCAAAATTCAAAACCCTAAACCCTAAACCCTAAACCCTATAACATAAAATCCTCAACCCTAAACCCAAAACCCTAAAACATAAAACCCTAAACCCCAAAACCTAAAACATAAAATCCTAAACACTAAACAATAAACCCTAAACCAAAAACCCTAAACCCTAACCCTAAACCCTAAACCCTGAACCCTAGACGTTAAACCCTAAATCCTAAAGCCTAAACCCTAAACCTAAACCCGAAGCCCTAACCTTAAACCCTAAACCCTAAACCCTAAACGCTAAACGCTAAACCCTAAACCCTAAAACCTAAACTCTAAACCTAAAACCTAACTCCAAGCCCTAAACCCTAAACCCTAAACCCTAAACCCTAAACCCCAAACCCTAAACCCTAAAACCTAAACCCTAAACCCTAAACCGTAAACCTTATACCCTAAATCCAAAACCCTAAACCCAAGACCCTAAACCCTAGACTCTAAACCCTAAACAAAAAACAAAAAACACTAACCCCTAACCATAAACCATGAAACAAAAACCCTAAACGCTAAACCCTAAACTTCAAAACCTAAATCTTAAACCCTAAACCCTAAACCCTAAACCCTAAACCCTATCCCCTAAACCATAATCCCTAAACCCAAAACTGTAAAACATAAAACCCTAAACCCTAAACAATAAACCCTAAACCCTAAATCCTAAACCAAACACCCCAAACCCTAACCCTAAACCCTAAACCAAAACCCTAAGCCCCAACCCTAAACCCTAAACCCTAAACCCTAAACTATAAACCCTAAATCCTAAGACATAAACCGTAAACACTAAACCCTAAACACTAAACATTAAACCTTAATCCCCGAACCTTAAACTCTAAACCCTAAATGCTAAACCCTAAACCCTAAACCCTAAACCCTAAAACATAAAACCCTGAACCCAGAACCCTAAAATACAAAACCCCAAACCCTAAACCCTAAAACATAAAATCCTAAACCCTAAACACAAAACACTAAACGCTAACCCTAAACCCTAAACCCAAAACCCTAAACGCTAAACCTTAA
This sequence comes from Malania oleifera, assembly GCF_029873635.1. Taxonomy (NCBI): domain Eukaryota; kingdom Viridiplantae; phylum Streptophyta; class Magnoliopsida; order Santalales; family Ximeniaceae; genus Malania; species Malania oleifera. The sequence goes on from NW_026652110.1 coordinate 128,238, forward strand.
ACCCTAGACCCTAAACCCTAAAACATAAAACCTTAAACCCTAAACCCTCAACCAAAAACCCAAAACCTTAACCCAAAACCATAACCGTAAACTCTAAACCCTAAAACCTCAATTATATACCCTAACCCTAATCCCTCAAACCTAAACCCTAAACACTAAACAATAAACCATAATCCCTAAACTTTAACCCTAAACCCTAAGCCCAAAATTCAAAACCCTAAACCCTAAAACCTACACCCTAAACCTAAACCCCAAGCCTTAACACTAAACCCTAAACCCTAAACGCTAAACGCTAAACCCTAAACCCTAAAACCAAAACTCTAAACCTAAACCCTAACTCCTAACCCTAAACACTAAACCCTAAACCCTAAACCCCAAACCCTAAACCCTAAAACCTAAACCCTAAACCCTAAACCCTAAACCCTAAACCCTAAAAAAAAACCAAAAACCCTAACCCCTAACCATAAACCCTGAAACGTAAACCCTAAACGCTAAACCCTAAACTTTAAAACATAAATCCTAAACCCCAAACCATAAACCCTAAACCCTATCCCCTAAACCTTAATCCCAAAACCCTAAACCCTAAACCGTCAAAACACAAAATCCTAAACCCTAAACCCTAAACCAAAAACCCCAAACCCTAACCCTAAACCCTAAACCCTAAAACCAAAACACTAAGCCCTAACCCTAAACCCTAAATTCTAAGAGCAAACAATAAACCCTAAACTCAAACCCTAAACACCAAACCCTAGACCCTAAACCGCAAACCCAAAACCCTAACCCCAAAACCCTAACCCTAAAACCAAAACCCTAATCCCTAAACTATAAACCCTAAAACCTAAAAGTAAAACCCTAAACCCTAAACCCTAAACCCTAAACCCTAAACCCTTGACCCTAAACCCAAGACCCTAAACACTAAACATTAAACCTTAATCCGCGAACCTTAAATTCAAAACCCTCAACCCTAAATGTTAAACCCTAAACCCTAAACCCCAAACCCTAAACCCTCAACTATAAACCCTAAACACTAAACCCCAAACCCTACACCCTAAACCCAAAACACTAAAAGCAAAAACAAAAACCCTAAACCCTAAGCCCTACACCCCTAACACAAAATCCTAACACCTAACCCTAATCCATAAACCCTAAACCCTACACCCTAAACACTGAACCCTAAACGCTAGACCCTAAATGCCATACCACAAACCCTAAAACCTAAATCCTCAACCCTAAACCTATACCATAGACCCCAGACCCTAAACACTGAACAATAAACCTTAAACCCTAAACCCTAAATCCTAAGACATAAACCACAAACACTAAACCCTAAACCTAAAACCCGAAACACTAAACATTAAACCTTAATCCCCGAACCTTAAACTCTAAACCCTAAATCCTAAATGCTAAACCCCAAACCCTAAACCCTAAACCCTAAACCCTAAACTCTAAAACCTAAACCTAAACCCTAAACCCTAAGCCCTACACCCTAAACATAAATCCTAACACCTAACCCTAAACCCTAAACCCTAAACCCTAGACCTTAATGCAAAACCCTAAACCCTACACCCTAAACCCTAACCCTATACCCTAAACCCAAAAACCTAAATCCTCAACCCTAAACCCTAAATGCTAGACCATAAACCTTAGACCCTAAACACTAAACAATAAACCCTAAACCCTAAACCCTAAACTATAAACCCTAAACCCTAAGGCATAAACCCTAAACACGAAACCCTAAACCCTAAACCCTAAACTTTATCACTAGACCCTAAACACTAAACCTTAAACCCAGAACTGTAAACCCTAAACCCTAAAACCCTAAACCTAAACCCGAAAACCTAAACCTTAAACCCTAAAAACTGAACCTTAAACCCTAAACACTAAACCCTAAACCCGAGACCCTAAACCCTAGACCCTAAACACTAAACAATAAACCCTAAACTCTAAACCCTTAAACTTAGACCCTAAACATAAACAATAAATCCTAAACCCTAAACCCTAAACCCTAAAACCTAAACCCTAAACCCTAAACCCTAAACCCTAAACCTTAAACCCTAAACCCTAAACCTTAAACGCTAAACCCAAAACCCTAAAACTAAACCCTAAACCGAATCGCTAACCCCTAAACCCTAGAACCTAAACACTAAAGAATAAATCCTAACCCCTAAACTCTAACCCTTAACCCTAAACCCCAAACCCTAAACTATAAATTGTAAACCCAAAAACAAAAACCCCAAACCCTAAACCCAAAACCAAAAACTCTAAACCCTAGACCCGAAATACTAAACAATAAACCTTAAGCCCTAAATCCTAAACTCTAAGCCCTAAACCCTAAAACCTAAGCCCAAAACCATAAACCTTAAACCCAAAACCCAAAACCCAAAACTATGAACCCGAAACCCTAAAACCTAAAACCTAAACCCTAGACCAGAAACCCTAGACCCTAAACCCTAACCCTAAACCCTAAACCATAAACCCTAAAAGCTAAACCCTAAACCCTTAAACCTAAATCCAAAATCCTAAACCCTAAACTCTAAACCCTAAACCCTATAACCGAAACCCTAAAACGTAAAACCCTCTGAACTTTAAACCCTAAACCTAAAACCCAAAACCCTAACCCTAATCCCTAAACTCTAAATCATAAACCCTAAAACATAAACCCTAAACCGTAAACCTTGGACGATAAACACTAAACAATAAACCCTAACCCTTAAACATTAACCCTAAACCCTAAACCCCTAAACCCTAAACACTAAACACTAAACAATAAACCTTAACCCTAAACCCTGAGCCCAAAATCCAAAACCCTAAACCCTAAACCCTAAAACATAAAACCCAAAACCCTAAAACATAAAACCCTAAACCCTAAAACATAAAACCCTAAACCCTAAACCAAAAACCCTAAACCCTAACCCTAAACCCTAAAACCTAAACACTAAACCCTAAACACTAAACCTTAAACCCTAAACCCTAGAGCTTAAACCCTAGACACTAAACAAAAAATAATAAAGCCTAAAACCTATACCCTAAACCCTAAAACCTAATCCTCAGAAACTAAACATTAAATAATAAACCCTAAACCCTAAACCCTAAACCATAAACTATAAACCCAAAACCCAAAACCCAAAACCCAAAACCAAAAACCCTAAAACCTTAAACCCTAAACCCTAAACCCTAAACCCTAAACCTTAGACGCTAAACCCTAAACCCTAACCCCTAACCCTAAACCGTAAACCCTGAACCCGAATCTATGAACCCTAAACCCTAAAACCTAAACCCTAAACCATAGACCCTAAACCCTAACCCTAAACCCTAAACGCTAAACGCTAAACCCTTAAACCTAAATCGTAAACCCTGAACCCTAAACCTTAAGCCCTAAACGTTAAACACTAAACAATAAACCCTAAACCTAAATCGTAAACCCTAAACCCTAAACCCTAAGCCCTAAACGTTAAAACTAAACAAAAAACCCCAAACCCTAAAACCCTAAACCAAAATCGTAAACCCTGAGCCCTGAACGCTAAACGCTAAACCTTAAACGCTAAACCCGAAACCCTAAAACCTAAATTGTAAACCACGAACCCTAAACCCTAAGCCCTAAACGTTAAACACTAAACAATAAACCCAAAACCCTATACTCTAAACTCTAAACCCTAAAACCTAAATCCTAAACCCTAAACCCAAGACCATAAACACTACACAAAAAACCCTAACTCCGAAACCCCAACCCTGAAATCCCAACCCAAAACCCTAAACCCTAAACCCTAAACTATAAACCGTTAACCGTAACACCAAAACCCAAAACCCTAAACCCTAAACCCAAGAACCAAAACCCTAAACCCTAAACACTAAATGGTAAACCTTAAGCCCTAAACTCTAAACCCTAAACCCTAAATGCTAAACACTAAACCGTAAACCCAAAACCCAAAACTATAAACCCTAAACACTAAACCTTAAACCCTAAACCCTAAACCAAAAACCCAAAACCCTAACCCTAAACTCTAAACCCTAAACCCTGGACCCTAAACTTTAAACCCTCAACCCTAAACCTATACCGTAAGCCCTAACCCTAAGCCCTAATCCTTAAACCCAAAACCTTAAACAAAAAACCATAAACCCTAAACCCGAAACTCTAAATGGTAAACCCTAAACCATAAAACCTAAACCCTAAACCTAAACCCAAACCCCCAACCCTAAACCCTAAACTCTAAACCCTAAACCCAAAACCTTAAACCCTAAACCCTAAACCCTAGACCCTAAACACTAAACCCAAACCCCTAACCCTAAACCTTAAACGCTATACCCTAAACTATGAACCCTAAACCCTAAAACCTAAACAGTAAAACCTAGACCTTAAATCCCAAACCCTAAACCCTAAACCCAAAAACCTAAATCGTAAACCCTAAATCCTAAAGCCTAAGCCCCAAACTTTAAACCCTAAAACATAAAACCCTAAACTCTAAACCCTAAACTCTAAAACCTAAATCCTAAATCCTAAACCCTAGTCCAAAAACACTAAACAATAAACCCTAACCCTTAAAACCAAACCCTAAACCCTAAACCCAAATCCCTAAATTATAAACCCTAAACCCTAAAAGCAAAACCCTAAACCCTAAACCCTAAACCCTAGCCCTTAAAAACTACACAATAAATTTTAATCCTTGAACCTTAGACTCTAAACCCTAAACCCAAAATGCTAAACCATAAACCCTAAACCCTAAACCCTAAACCGAAAACACGTAACTTAGAAACCTAAACCCTAAACCCTAAGCAGTACACCTTAAATGAAAAATCCTAACCCCTAACCCTAAACCCTAAACCCTAAACACTAGACCCTAAACACTAAACCCTAAACCCTAGACCCTAAACTCTAACCTTATACCCTAAACCCTAAACCCTAAATGCTAGACCCCAAACCCTAAAACCTAAATCCTCAACCCTAAACCCTAAACACTAAACACTAGACTATAGACCCTAGACCCTAAACACTAGACTATAGACCCTAGACCCTAAACACTAAACAATAAACCCTAAACCCTAAACCCTAAACCCTAAGACATAAACCCTAAACACTAAACCGTAAACCTAAAACCCTAAACCCTAAACCCTAAACCCTAACACTAAGCCCCAAACCCTAAACCTTAAACCTAAAACTCTAAACCATAAACCCTAAAACCCTAACCACAAACCCTAAAACCTAAACCCTAAACCCTAAACACTAAACCTTAAACCCTAAACACAAAATCCTAAACCCTAGACCCTAAAAACTAAACAATAAACCATAAGCTCTAAACACTAAACCCTTAAAACTAGACCTTAAACACTAAACAATAAACCCTAAACCCTAAACTATAAACCCTAAACCCTAAACCCTAAACCCTAAACCCTAAACCTTAAACCCTAAACCCTAAACCGTAAACCCTAAACCCTAAACCCTAAACCCTAAACCCTAAACCCTAAAAGCTACACCCTAAACCTAATCCCTAACCCGAAAACCATACCTAAACACTAAAGTATAAACCCTAACCCCTAAACTCTAACCCTTAACCCTAAAACCTAAACCCTAAACTATAAACCATAAACCCTAAAACCAAAACACCAAACCATAAAACCTAAACCCTAAAACCCAGACCCTAAACACTAAACAATAAACCTTAAGCGCCAAATCCTAAACTCTAAACCCTAAACCCTAAATGCTAAACCCTAAACCCCAAAACCTATGCCCAAAACCCTAAACCTTAAACCCTAAATCCTAAACGCTAAACTATGGACCCTAAACCCTAAAACCTAAAACCTAAACCCTAAACCCTAAACCGTAGACCCTAAATCCTAACCCTAAACCCTAAACCATAAACCTTAAACACTAAACCCTAAACCCTAAAACCAAAATCCTAAACCAAAAACACTAAACCCAAAACCCTAAAACCAAAACCCTAAAACGTAAAACCCTAAACCCTGAACCTTAAACCCAAAACCTTAACCCTAATCCCAAAACTTTAAAACATAAACCCTAAAACCTAAACCCTAAACCCTAAACCTTGGACCACAAACACTAAATAAGAAACCCTAACCCTTAAACCCCAACCCTAAAAGCAAAACCCTAAACCCTTAACCCTCAAAGCAAAACCCTAAACCCTTGGCTCTAAACCCTAGACCTTAAACATTGAACAATAAAACTTAGTCCTAGAACCTTAAACTCTAAACCCTAAACCCTAAATGGAAAACCCTAAACCCTAAACCCTAAACCCTAAACACTAAACCCCAAACCCTAGACCCCAAACCCTGGACCCTAAACACTAAATAATAAACCCTAAACCCTGAACCCTAAGCCTTAAACCCTAAACCCTTAAATCTATACCCTAAACACTAAACATTAAAACCTAAACCCCAAACCCAAAACCCAAAACTATAAACACTAAACCCAAATATCTAAACCCTAAACCCTAAACCTTAAACCCTAAACCCCAAACTTTAAACCCTAAACCCTAAACCCTAACCCTAAACCCTAAACCTTAAACCCCAAGCCCTAACCCTACACCCTAAACGCTAAACCCTAAACCTTAAAACCTACACCCTAAACCTAATCCCTAACCCCTAAACCCTAGACCCAATACATTAAAGAATAAACTCTAACCCCGAAAGTCTAACCCTAAACCCTAAACCCTAAACCCTTGACCCTATACCCTAGACCCTAAACAATAAACAATAAACCCTAATACCCAAACCTTAAACTCTAAACCCTAAACCCTAAATGCTAAACCCTAAACCCTTAACCCTAAACACTAAACCCTAAACCCTAACCCCTAAACCCTAGACCCTAAAGACTAAATAATAAACCCTAAACCCTTAAACCTAGACCCTAAAGAATAAATAATAAACAATAAACCCTAAACCCTAAACCCTTAACAATAAACCCTAAACCCTAAAACCTAAACCCTAAACCATAAACCCAAAACCTAAAACCTTAAACCCTAAACCCTAAACCCAAAACCCTAAACCCTAAACCCAAACCCTAAACACTAAACCCTAAACCTCAAACCCTAAACACTAAACCCAAAACCCTAAAACCAAGATCCTATACCTAATCCCTAACCCCTAAGTCCAAGACACTAAACACTAAAGAATGAACCCTAACCCTTAAACTCTAACACTAAACCTTAAACGATAAACCCTAAACTATAAACCATAAACCTTAAACCAAAACACCAAACCCTAAACCCTAAACCCTAAACCCTAAACCCTAGACCCTAAACACTAAACAATAAACTTTAAGCCCTAAACCCTAGATGCTAAACCCTAAACCCTAAAACATAAACCCAAAACCCTAAACCCTAAACCCTAACATTAAATCCTAAACCCTAAACCTTAAACCCAAAACCCTAAACCATAAACCCTAAAATATAAACCCTAAATCCTAAAAAAAAAAAACCCAAAACCCTAACCCTAAACCATAAACCCTAAACCCTAAACCCTAAACCCTAAAACTTAAATCCTAAATCCCAAACCCTAAACCCTAAACCCTAAACCCTAAATCCTAAAAAAAAAAACCCAAAACCCAAACCCGTAACCCTAAACCCTAAACCCTAAACCCTAAACCCTAAACCCTAAACTATAAACCCCAAACCCTAAAACCTAAAACCTAAACCTTAGACCCTAAACCCTAACCATAAACCCTAAACCATAAACCCAAAAAGCTAAGCCCTAAACCCTAAACCCTAACCCTAATCCCTAAACTCTAAAACATAAACCCTAAAACCTAAACCCTAAACCCTAAACCCTAAACCCTAAACTATAAACCCTAAACCCCAAACCCAAAACCCTTGACCCTAAACCATAGGCCCAAAACACTAAACAATAAACCTTAATTCCCGAACCTTAAACTCTAAACCCTAAACCCTAAATGCTAAACCCTAAACCCTAAACCCTAAACCCTAAACCCTAAACCCTAAACACTAAACGCTAAACCCTAAACCCTAAACCCTAAGCCCTACACCCTAAACCCAAAATCCTAACCTCTAATCCTAAACCCTAAACCCAAAATCCTAGACGCCAAAACCTAAACCCTAAACCCTAGACCCTAAACCCTCACCCTATACCCTAAACCCTAAACCCTAAACCGTAAACGCTAAACCTGAAACCCTAAAACCTAAATCCTAAACCCTAAACCCTAAACGCTAAACTACAAACCCTAAACCCTAAGACCTAAACCCTAAACCCTAAACCCCAAACCTTAAACCAAAAACCGTAAACTCTAAACCCTAAAATATAAACCCCAAACCCTAAAACAAAAACCCTAAACCCTAACCCTAAACCCTAAAACCTAAACCCTAAACCCTAAACCCTAAACCTTAAACCCTAAACACTAAACCCAAAACCCTAGAAAATAAACAATAAACCCTAAAAACTAAACCCTAACACTAGACCCTAAACACTAAACCTTAAACCAAAAACTGTAAACCCTAAACCCTAAAACCCTAACCCTAAACCGTAAACCTTGGACTATAAACACTAAACAATAAACCTTAACCCTTAAACCCTAACCCTAAACCCTAAACCCTAAAACCCTAAACCCTAAATGCTAAACACTAAACAATAAACCCTAACCCCAAACCCTAAGCCCAAAATCCAAAACCCTAAACCCTAAACCCTAAACCCTAAACCCTAAATCCTAAAACATAAAACCCTAAACCCTAAACCCTAAACCAAAAACCCTAAACCCTAACCCTAAACCCTAAACCAAAAACCTTAAACCCTAACCCTAAACACTAAACCCTAAACCCTAAACACTAAACCTTAAACCCTAAACCCTAGAGCGTAGACCCTAAACCCCTAAACAAAAAACAATAAACCCTAAAACCTATACCCTAAACCCTAAAACCTAATCCCTAGAAACTAAACATTAAGCAATAAACCCTAAACAATAACTATAAACCCTAAACCCTAAATCTGAAACCCTAAACCCAAAACCCTAAACCCTAAACCCTAAACCTTAAACCATAAACCCTAAAACCTAATCCTTAGACGCTAAACCCTAAACCCTAAACCTTAACCCTAAACCGTAAACCCTAAACCCTAAACTATGATCCCTAAACCTTAAATCCTAAACCCTAAACCATAGACCCTAAACCCTAAACCCACAACCCTCAACGCTAAACCCTAAACCCTAAACCCTCAAACCTAAATCGTAAACCCTGAACCCTAAACCCTAAGCCCTAAACGTTAAACACTAAACAATAAACCCTAAACCTAAATCGTAAACCCTGAACCCTAAACCATAAGCCCTAAACGTTAAACACTAAACAATAAACCCCAAACCCTAAAACCCTAAACATAAATCGTAAACCCTGAACCTCGAACCCTAAACGCTAAACCGTAAACGCTAAACCGTAAACATTAAAACCCAAATCGTAAACCCTGAACCCTAAACCCTAAGCCCTAAACGTTAAACACTGAACAATAAACCCTAAACACTAAAACCTAAATCGTAAACCCTGAACCCTAAACCCTAAACCCAAAACCCTAAACCAAAAACCCTAAACCAACCGTAAACCCTAAACCCTAAACCCTATACTCTAAACTCGAAACCCTAAAACCTAAATCCTAAACCCTAAACCCTAGACCATAAACACTAAACAATAGACCCTAACCTTTAAACCCTAACCCAAAACCGTAAACCCTAAACCCTAAACTATAAACCGTTAACCTTAACACCAAAACAAAAAACCCTAAACCCTAAACCCTAGAACCCAAACCCTAAACCCTAAACCCAAGAACCCAAACCCTAAACCCTAAACACTAAATTATAAGCCCTAAACCCTAATTGCTAAACCCTAAACCCTAAACCCAAAACTCAAAACTATAAACCCAAAACGCTAAACCCTAAACCCTAAACCCTAAACCAAAAACCCTAAACCCAAAACCCTAAACCCTAAACGATAAACCCTCAACCCTAACCCTATACCATAAGCCCTAACCCCAAACCCTAATCCCTAAACCCAAAACAAAAAACCATAAACCCAAAACCCTAAATCCTAGAACCCAAACCCTAAACCCTAAACACTAAGTTGTAAACCATAAGCCCTAAACTCTAAACCCTAAACCCTAAATTCTAAACCCTAAACCCCAAACCAAAAATCCTAAACTATAAACCCTAAACGCTACACCCTAAACCCTAAACCCTAAACCAAAAACCCAAAACCCTAACCCTAAACCCTGAACCCTCAACGCTAAACCCTCAACCCTAAAGCTATACTGTAAGCCCTAACCCAAAACCCTAATCCCTAAGCCCAAAACCCTAAACAAAAAATAATAAACCTAAAACCCGAAACTCTAAATGGTAAACCCTAAACCATAAAACCTAAACCCTAAACCTAAACCCTAACCCCTAACCCTAAACCCTAAACTCTTAACCCTAAACCCTAAACCCCAAACCCTAGCCCCTAAACACTAAACCCAAACCCCTAACCCTAAAACCTAAACTATGAACCCTAAACCGTAAAACCTAGACCTTAAATCCTAAACCCTAAACCCTAACCCTAAACACTAAACCCTAAACCCTAAACCCTAAACGCTAAACCCTGAACCCTAAAACCTAAATCGTAAACCCTAAACCCTAAACACTAAGCCCTAAACATTAAACCCTAAAACAAAAACCTTAAAACATAAAATCCTAAACCATAAACCCTAAACACTAAACCAAAAATCCTAAACCAACCCAAAACCCTAAACCCTAAACTCTAAAACCTAAATCCTAAACCCTAAACCCTAGTCCATAAACACTAAACAATAAACCCTAACCCTTAAACCCTAACCCTAAACCCTAAACCCTAATCCCTAAACTATAAACCTAATTCTTAAAAGCAAAACCCTAAACCCAAAACCCTAAACCCTTGACCCTAAACCCCAGACCTTAAAAACTAAACAATAAATTTTAATCCCCGAACCTTAAACTCTAAACCCTAAACCCTAAATGCTAAACCCTAAACCCTAAACCTTAAACCGAAAACACGAAACGCAAAGACCTAAACCCTAAGCTCTAAGCCCTACACCCTAAATGAAAAATCGTAACCCCTAACCCAAAACCCTAAACCCTAAACACTGGACCCTAAACGCTAAACCCTAAACCCTAGATACTAAACTCTAACCCTATACCCTAAACCCTAAACCCTAAATGCTAGACCCCAAACCCTAAAACCTAAATCCTCAACCCTAAACCCTAAACACTAGACCATAGACCCTAGACCCTAAACACTAAACAATAAACCCTAAACCCTAAACCCTAAACCCTAAACGCTTAACTATAAACCCAAAACCCTAAGACATAAACCCTAAACACTAAACCCTAAACCTAAAACCTTAAACCCTAAACCCTAAACCCTAACACTAAACCCCAAACCCTAAACCTTAAACCAAAAACTCTAAACCACAAACCCTAAAACCCTAACCCTAAACCCTAAACCCTAAACAGTAAACCTTAAACCCGAAACACTAAACCCTAAACCCTAGACCCTAAAAAATAAAGAATAAACCCTAAACCCTAAACCCAAAACCGTTAAAACTAGACCCTAAACAGTAAACAATAAACCCTAAACCCTAAACTCTAAACCCTAAACGGTAAACCCTAAACCCTAAAACCTAAACCCTAAACCCTAACCCTAAGCCCTAAACCCTAACCCGAAACCCTAAACCCTAAACCCCAAACCATAAAACCTAAACCCTAAACCTAATCCCTAACCCGGAAACCATATACCCTAAACACTTAAGAATAAACCCTAACCCCTAAACTCTAACCCTTAACTCTAAAACCTAAACCCTAAACTATAAACAATAAACCCTAAAACCAAAACCCCAAACCCTAAACCCTAAACCCTAAACCCTAAAACCCAGACCCTAAACACTAAACAATAAACCTTAAGCCCTAAATCCTAAACTCTAAACCCTAAACCCTAAATGCTAAACCCTAAACCCTAAAACCTATGCCCAAAACCCTAAACCCTAAACCTTAAACCCTAAACCCTAAACCCTAAACTATGAACCCTAAACCCTAAAACCTAAAACCTAAACCCTAGACCCTAAACCCTAGACCCTAAATCCTAACCCTAAACCCTAAACCATAAACACAAAATGCGAAACCCTAAACCCCAAAGCCAAAATCCTAAACCAAAAACCCTAAACCCTAAACCATAAACCCTAAAATCGAAATCGTAAAACGTAAAACACTAAACCCTGAACCTTAGACCCAAAAATCCAAAACCCAAACCCTAATCCCTAAACTTTAAAACATAAACCCTAAAACCTAAACCCTAAACCCTAAACCTTGGACCACAAACACTAAATAATAAACCCTAAACCCTAAACCTTGGACCACAAACACTAAATAATAAACCCTAACCCTTAAACCCCAACCCTAAACCCTAAACCCTAAACTATAAACCCTAAACCCTAAAAGCAAAACCCTAAACCCTTAACCCTAAACCCTTGGCCCTAAACCCTAAACCCTAAACCCTAAAAGCAAAACCCTAAACCCTTAACCCTAAACCATTGGCCCTAAACCCTAGACATTAAACACTGAACAATAAAACTTAATCCAAGAACCTTAAACTCTAAACCCTAAACCCTAAAGGCTAAACCCTAAACCCTAAACCCTAAACCCTAAACACTAAACCCTAAACCCTAGACCCCAAACCCTGGACCTTAAACACTAAACAATAAACCCTAAACCCTAAACCCTAAACCCAAAACCCTAAACTATAAACCCTAAACCCTAATATCTAAACACTAAACTCTAAGCCTTAAACCCAAAACCCCGAACTTTAAACCCAAAACCCTAAACCCTAACCCTAAACCCTAAACCTTAAACCCCAAGCCCTAACGCTAAACCCTGAACCTTAAAACCTTCACCCTAAATCTAATCCCTAACCCCTAAACCGTAGACCCAATACACTAAAGAATAAACTCTAACCCCTAAACCCTAAACCCTAAACTACAAACCCTAAACCCTTAAAGGAAAACCGTAAACCCTAAGCCCTAAACCCTAAACCCTTGACCATAAACCCTAGACCCTAAACAGTAAACAATAAACCCTAATACCCGAACCTTAAACTCTAAACCCTAAACCCTAAATGCTAAACCCTAAACCTTTAACCCTAAACACTAAACACTAAACCCTAAACCTTAAACCCTTAAACCTAGACCCTGAAGAATAAACAATAAACCCTAAACCCTAAACCCTCAACAATAAACCCTAAACCCTAAAACCTAAACCCTAAACCATAAACCCAAAACCTAAAACCTTAAACCCAAAACCCAAAACCCAAACCCTAAACCCTAAACCCTAAACATTAAACCCTAAACCCTAAAACCAAGACCCTATACCTAATCCCTAACCCCAAAATCATAGACCCTAAACACTAAAGAATAAACCCTAACCCTTAAACTCTAACCCTAAACCTTAAACGCTAAACCCTAAACTATAAACCATAAACCTTAAAACACAAACCCCAAACCCTAAACCCTAAACCCTAAACCCTAAACCCTAGACCCTAAACACTAAACAATAAACTTTAAGCCCTAAATCCGAAACTCTAAACCCTAAACCCTAAATGCTAAACCCTAAACCGCAAAACATAAACCCAAAACCCTAAACCTAAAACCCTAAACCCTAAACCCTAAACCCTAACCCTAAATCCTAAACCCAAAACCTTAAACCTAAAACCCAAAACCCTAAACCCTAAAATATAAACCCTAAATCTTAAAAAAAAAAAAAACCTAAAACCCTAACCCCTAACCCTAAACCTTAAACTATGAACCCTAAACACTAAAACCTAAAACTTAAACCCTAGACCCAAAACCCTAACCCTACACCATAAACCCTAAATGCTAAACCCTAAACCCTAAAACTTAAATCCTAAACCCTAAACCCTAAACCCAAAACCCTAAAATATAAACCCTAAATCCTAAAAAAAAACCCAAAACCCTAACCCCTAACCCTAAACCCCAAACCTGAAACCCTAAATTATAAACCCCAAACCCTAAAACCTAAAACCTAAACCCCAGACCCTAAACCCTAACTATAAACCCGAATCCATAAACCCTAAACTCTAAGCCCTAAACCCTAAAACTTAAATCCTAAACCCTAAACCCTAAACCCAAAAATAGAAACCCTAAAAAATAAAACCTTGAACCCTAAACCCTAAACCAAAAACCCTAAACCCTAACCTTAATCCCTAAACTCTAAAACATAAACCCTAAAACCTAAACCCTAAACCCTAAACCTTGGACCATAAACACTAAACAATAAACCCAAACCCTTAAACCCTAACCCTAAACCCTAAACTATAAACCCTGAACCCTAAAAGAAAAACCCTAAACCCTAACCCTAAACCCTAAACCCTAAACCCTAACACTAGACCCTAAACACTAAACGTTAAACCAAAAACTGTAAACCCTAAACCCTAAAACCCTAACCCTAAACCGTAAACCTTGGACTATAAACACTAAACAATAAACCTTAACCCTTAAACCCTAACCCTAAACCCTAAACCCTAAAACCCTAAACCCTAAACGCTAAACACTAAACAATAAACCCTAACCCCAAACCCTAAGCCCAAAATCCAAAACCCTAAACCCTAAACCCTAAAACATAAAACCCTAAACCCTAATCCCTAAACCCTAAACCCTAAACCAAAAACCCTAAACCCTAACCCTAAACCCTAAACCAAAAACCCTAAACCCTAAACCTAAACACTAAACCCTAAACCCTAAACACTAAACCTTAAACCCTAAACCCTAAAGCGTAGACCCCAGACCCTAAAAAAAAACAATAAACCCTAAAACCTATACCCTAAACCCTAAAACCTAATCCCTAGAAACTAAACATTAAGCAATAAACCCTAAACCATAACTATAAACCCTAAACCCTAAATATGAAACCCTAAACCCTACACCCTAAACCTTAAAACATAAACCCAAAAACCTAAACCTTAGACGCTAAACCCTAAACCCTAACCCCTAACCCTAAACCGTAAACCCTAAACCCTAAACTATGATCCCCAAACCTTAAATCCAAAACCCTAAACCATAGACCCTAAACCCTAACCCTAAACCCTAAACCCTCAACCCTCAACGCTAAACCCTAAACCCTAAACCCTCAAACCTAAATCGTAAACCCTGAACCCTAAACCCTAAGCCCTAAACGTTGAACACTACACAATAAACCCTAAACCTAAATCGTAAACCCTGAACCCTAAACCATAAGCCCTAAACGTTAAACACTAAACAATAAACCCCAAACCCTAAAACCCTAAACATAAATCGTAAACCCTGAACCCCGAACCATAAATGCTAAATCGTAAACGCTAAACCCTAAACATTAAAACCTAAATCGTAAACCCTGAACCCTAAACCCTAAGCCCTAAACGTTAAACACTAAACAATAAACCCTAAACACTAAAACCTAAATCGTAAACCCTGAACCCTAAACCCTAAACCCTAAACCCTAAACCAAAAACCCTAAACCAACCGTAAACCCTAAACCCTAAACCCTATACTCTAAACTCGAAACCCTAAAACCTAAATCCTAAACCCTAAACCCTAGACCATAAACACTAAACAATAAACCCTAACCTTTAAACCCTAACCCGAAACCCTAAACCTTAAACCCTAAACTATAAACCGTTAACCGCAACACCAAAACAAAAAACCATAAACCCTAAGCGCTAGAACCCAAACCCTAAACCCTAAACCCAAGAACCGAAACCCTAAACCCTAAACACTAAATTGTAAGCCCTAAACCCTAAATGCTAAACCCTAAACCCTAAACCCAAAACCCTAAACTATAAACCCAAAACGCTAAACCCTAAACCCTAAACCCTAAACCCTAAACCTAACCCTAAACCCTAAACCCTAAACCCTAAATGCTAAACCCTCAACCCTAACCCTATACCATAAGCCCTAACCCCAAACCCTAACCCCTAAACCCAAAACCCTAAACAAAAAACCATAAACCCTAAACCCTAAATCCTAGAACCCAAACCCTAAACCCTAAACACTAAGTTGTAAACCATAAGCCCTAAACTCTAAACCCTAAACCCTAAATTCTAAACCCTAAACCCTAAACCAAAAACCCTAAACTATAAACCCTAAACGCTACACCCTAAACCCTCAACCTTAAAACAAAAACCCTAAACCCTAAAAACGTCTACAAAAAAACAAG
>NW_026652111.1:0-44425 GCF_029873635.1 Malania oleifera
TTCGATTTAGGGTCTAAGTTTTAGGGTTGAAGGTTTTAAGGTTTAGTGTTTAGGGTTTAGGTCTTTAGGTTTTAGAGTTTAAGGTCTAGGGTGTAGGATTAAAGGTTTAGGGTTTAAGGTTTAGGGTTTAGGGTTTAAAGTTAGGGTTTAGGGTTTAGTGTTTAGGGTTTATCGATTAGGGGTTAGGGTTTAGCGTTTAGGTGTTTATGTTTTTTTTCTTAGGTTTTAAGGTTTTGGGTTTTCAGTTTTGGGTTTGGGGTTTAGGGTTTTGGATTTATGATTTAGGGATTAGGGTTTAGGGTTTTTGTGGTTTAGGGTTTAGAGTTCCGGGTTTTGGTTTTGGGTTTAGTATTTAAAGTTTAGGGTTTAAGGTTTAGGGTTTAGGTGTACAGGTTTTAGGGTTTTTAGTCTAGGGTTCATGGTTTTGGGCTTGGGGGTTAGGGTTTAGGGTTTAATGTTAGCGTTTAGGGTTTAGTGTTTAGGGTTTAAGGTTTAGGGTTTAGGTGTTTCGATTTTTGGGTTTAGGTTTTAAGGTTTATGGTTTAGGGTTCAGGGTTTAGGGTTTTGGATTTAGGGTTTAGGGTTTAGGGTTTTTCTGGTTCGGGGTTTAGAGTTCAGGGTTAGGGTTTAGGGTTTAGTGTTTAGGGTTTATGGTTTAAAGTTTAGGGTTTAGGGTTTAGGGTTTAAGGTTTTGGGGTTTTGGATTTAGGTTTTAGGGTTTACGGTTTAGGGTTTAGGGTTTAAGGTTTTGGGGTTTAGGGTTTTGGGTTTAGGGTTTAGGTGTTAAGGTTTTAGAATTTAGGGTTTAGGGTTTAGGGTTTAGGGTTTTGGCTTTTGGGTTTAGGGTTTTGGGTTAAGGGTTTTAGGGTTTAGGGTTCAAGGTTTAGGGTTTTGGATTTAGTGTTTAGGATTTAGGATTTAGGGTTTAGGGTTTAAGGTGTAGGTTTTAGGGTTTTGGTTTTAGGGTTTAGGTTTTTAGGTTTTAGGGTTTTGAATCTAGGGTTAAGGGTTTTGGGCATAGGGTTCAAGGTGTTTCGAAGCTTAGGGTCTAGACTTAGGGTTTAGAGTTCTGTGCTTAGGGTTTATGTTTTAGGGTTTAGGATTTAGGTTTAGGGTTTAGGCTTTAGTATTTAGGCGTTTATGTTTTAAGGTTTAGGGTTAGGGTGTAAGGCTGAGGGTTTAGGGTTTAGGGTTTAGGGTTTTTGTGTTTTGGGTTTAGTGTTTAGGGTTTACGGTTTAGTGTTTTGTATTTCGTGTTTAGGGTTTTGGGTTTTGGGTTTTGGGTTTATGGTTTTTGCGTTTTGGGTTTAGTGTTTAGCGTTTACGGTTTAGTGTTTAGTATTTCTTGTTTAGGGTTTTGGGTTTTGGGTTTTGGGTTTAAGGTTTTGTGTTTAGGGTGTAGTGCTTACGGTTTAGGGTTTAGTATTCAGTATTTTGGGTTTAGGGTTTAGGGTTTAGCTTCTGAGGGTCTAGGGTTTAGATTTTAGGGTTTAGGGTTTTTAGGGTCTAGGGTTTAGTGATTTGGATTTTGGGTTTAGCGTTAAGGGATTAGGTTTTTGGGTTTAGTGTTTAGGGTTTAGGTTCTAGGGTTTAGGGTTTAGGTGTTTAGGTTTTAAGTTTAGGTTTTAAGGTTTACAATTTAGGGTTTAGGTTTTAGAGTTTTCGATTTAGGGTTTAAGTTTTAGGGTTGAGGGTTTTAAGGTTTAGTGTTTAGGGTTTAGGGTTTAGGTCTTTAGGTTTTAGAGTTTAGGGTCTAGGGTGTAGGGTTAAAGGTTTAGGGTTTAGGGTTTAGGGTTTGGGGTTTAAAGTTAGTGTTTAGGGTTTATGGATTAGGGTTTAGGGTTTAGCGTTTAGGTGTTTATGTTTTTGTGCTTAGGTTTTAAGGTTTTGGGTTTTGGGTTTTTGGTTTGGGGTTTTGGGTTTTGGATTTATGATTTAGGGATTAGGGTTTAGGGTTTTGGGGTTTAGGATTTAGAGTTCCGGGTTTGGGTTTTGGGTTTGGTGTTTAAAGTTTAGGGTTTAAGGTTTAGGGTTTAGGTGTACAGGTTTTAGGGTTTTGACTCTAGGGTTCATGGTTTTGGGCTTAGGGGTTAGGGTTTAAGGTTTAGTGTTAGGGTTTCGGGTTTAGTGTTTAGGATTTAATGTTTAGGGTTTAGGTGTTTCGATTTTTGGGTTTAGGTTTTAAGGTTTATTGTTTAGGGTTTAGGGTTTAGGGTTTTGGATTTAGGGTTTGGGGTTTAGGGTTTAGGGTTTTGGGGTTCGGGGTTTAGAGTACAGGGTTAGGGTTTAGGGTTTATGTTTAGGGTTTATGGTTTAAAGTTTAGGGTTTAGGGTTTAGGGTTTAAGGTTTTGGGGTTTTGGGTTTAGGTTTAGGGTTTAGGTTTTAGGGTTTAGGGTTTAGGGTTTAGGGTTTAAGGTTTTGGGGTTTAGGGTTTTGGTTTTAGGGTTTAGGTGTTAAGGTTTTCGGGTTTAGGGTTTAAGGTTTTGGATTTTGGGTTTAGGGTTTTGAGTTCAGGGTTTTAGGGTTTAGGGTTCAAGGTTTATGGTTTTGGATTTTGTGTTTAGGATTTAGGGTTTAGGGTTTAGGTTTTAGGGTTTTGGTTTTAGGGATTAGGTTTTTAGGTTTTAGGGTTTTGAATCTAGGGTTAAGGGTTTTGGGCATAGGGTTTAGGGTGTTTCGAGGCTTAGGGTCTAGAGTTAGGGTTTAGAGTTTTGTGTTTAGGGTTTGTGTTTTAGGGTTTTGGGTTTAGGATTTAGGTTTAGGGTTTAGGGTTTAGGGTTTAGTCGTTTATGTTTGAAGGTTTAGGGTTAGGGTGTAAGGCTTAGGGTTTAGGGTTTAGGGCTTTTGTGTTTTGGGTTTAGTGTTTAGGGTTTACGGTTTAGTGTTTAGTATTTCGTGTTTAGGGTTTTGGGTTTATGGTTTTTGCGTTTTGGGTTTAGGGTTTAGGGATTACGGTTTAGTGTTTAGTATTTCATGTTTTGGGTTTTGGGTTTTGGGTTTAAGGTTTTGTGTTTAAGGTGTAGGGCTTACGGTTTAGGGTTTAGTAATCAGTATTTAGGGTTTAGGGTTTAGGGTTTAGCTTCTGAGGGTCTAGGGTTTAGATTTTAGGGTTTAGGGTTTTTAGGGTCTAGGGTTTAGTGATTTGGATTTTGGGTTTAGCGTTAAGGGATTCGGTTTTTGGGTTTAGAGTTTTGTGTTTAGGTTTTAAGTTTAGGTTTTAAGGTTTACAATTTAGGGTTTAGGTTTTAGAGTTTTCGATTTAGGGTTTAAGTTTTAGGGTTGAAGGTTTTAAGGTTTAGTGTTTAGGGTTTAGGGTTCAGGCCTTTAGCTTTTAGAGTTTAGGGTCTAGGGTGTAGGGTTAAAGGTTTAGGGTTTAGGGTTTAGGGTTTAAAGTTAGGGTTTAGGGTTTAGTGTTTAGGGTTTATGGATTAGGGGTTAGGGTTTAGCGTTTAGGTGTTTATGTTTTTTTGCTTAGGTTGTATGATTTTGGGTTTTCGATTTTGGGTTTGGGGTTTAGGGTTTAGGGTTTAGAGTTAGGGTTTAGAGTTTTGTGTTTAGGGTTTAGATTTTAGGGTTTAGGGTTTATGATTTAGGTTTAGGGTTTAGGGTTTAGGGTTTAGGCGTTTATGTTTTAAGGTTTAGGGTTAGGGTGTAAGGCTTAGGGTTTGGGTTTAGGGTTTTTGTGTTTTGGGTTTAGTGTTTAGGGTTTACGGTTTAGTGTTTAGTATTTCGGGTTTGGGGTTTTGGGTTTATGGTTTTTGCGTTTTGGGTTTAGTGTTTAGGTTTTACGATTTAGTGTTTAGTATTTCATGTTTAGGGTTTTGGGTTTTGGGTTTTGGGTTTAAGGTTTTGTGTTTAGGGTGTAGGGCTTACGGTTTAGGGTTTTGGGTTTTTGGTTTAAGGTTTAGGGTTTAGCTTCTGAGGGTCTAGGGTTTAGATTTTAGGGTTTAGGGTTTTTAGGGTCTACGGTTTAGTGATTTGGATTTTGGGTTTAGCATTAAGGGATTAGGTTTTTTGGTTTAGTGTTTAGGGTTGAGGTTCTAGGGTTTAGGGTTTAGGTGTTTAGGTTTTAAGGTTTACAATTTAGGGTTTAGGTTTTAGAGTTTTCGATTTAGGGTTTAAGTTTTATGGTTGAAGGTTTTAAGGTTTAGTGTTTAGGGTTTAGGGTTTAGGTCTTTAGGTTTTAGAGTTTAGGGTCTAGGGTGTAGGGTTAAAGGTGTTAGGGTTTAGGGTTTTGGGTTTAGGGTTTAAAGTTAGGGTTTAGGGTTTAGTGTTTAGGGTTTATGGATTAGGGGTTAGGGTTTAGCATTTAGTTGTTTATGTTTTTTTGGTTAGGTTTTAAGGTTTTGGGTTTTCGGTTTTGGGTTTCGGGATTAGGGTTTTTGATTTATGATTTAGGGATTAGGGTTTAGGGTTTTGTGATTTAGGGTTTAGAGTTCCGGGTTTGGGTTTTAAGTTTAGGGTTTAAGGTTTAGGGTTTAGGTGTACAGGTTTTAGGGTTTTGAGTCTAGGGTTCATGGTTTTGGGCTTGGGGGTTACGCTTTAGGGTTTAGTGTTAGCGTTTAGGGTTTAGTGTTTAGGGTTTAAGGTTGAGGGTTTAGGTGTTTCGATTTTTGGGTTTAGGTTTTAAGGTTTATGGTTTAGGGTTCAGGGTTTAGGGTTTTGGATTTAGGGTTTAGGGTTTAGGGTTTAGGGTTTTTGGGTTCGGGGTTTAGAGTTCAGGGTTAGGGTTTAGGGTTTAGTGTTTAGGGCTTACGGTTTAAAGTTTAGGGTTTAGGGTTTAGGGTTTAAGGTTTTGGGGTTTTGAGTTTAGGTTTTGGGGTTTAGGTTTTAGGGTTTAGGGTTTAAGGTTTAAGGTTTTGGGGTTTAGGGTTTTGGGTTTAGGATTTAGGTGTTAAGGTTTTAGGTTTTAGGGTTTAGGGTTCAGGGTTTTGGATTTTGGGTTTAGGGTTTTGGGTTAAGGGTTTTAGGGTTTAGGGTTCAAGGTTTAGGGTTTTGGATTTAGTGTTTAGGATTTAGGGTTTAGGGTTTAGGTTTTAGGGTTTTGGTTTTAGGGTTTAGGTTTTTAGGTTTTAGAGTTTTGAATCTAGGGTTGAGGGTTTTGGGCATAGGGTTTAGGGTGTTCAGAGGCTTAGGGTCTAGAGTTAGGGTTTAGAGTTTTGTGTTTCGGGTTTATATTTTAGGGTTTATGGTTTAGGATTTAGGTTTACGGTTTAGGGTTTAGGGTTTAGGCGTTTATTATTTAAGGTTTAGGGTTAGGGTGTAAGGCTTAGGGTTTGGGTTTAGGTTTTTTGTGTTTTGGGTTTAGTGTTTAGGGTTTACGGTTTAGTGTTTAGTATTTCATGTTTAGGGTTTTGGGTTTTGGGTTTTGGGTTTATGGTTTTTGCGTTTTGGGTTTAGTGTTTAGGGTTTACGGTTTAGTGTTTAGTATTTCATGTTTAGGGTTTTGGGTTTTGGGTTTAAGGTTTTGTGTTTAGGGTTTAGGGCTTACGGTTTAGGGTTTAGTATTTAGTATTTAGGGTTTTGGGTTTTGGGTTTTGGGTTTTTGGTTTTGGGTTTAGGGTTTAGGGTTTAGCTTCTGAGGGTCTAGGGTTTAGATTTTTGGGTTTAGGGTTTTTAGGGTCTAGGGTTTAGTGATTTGAATTTTGGGTTTAGCGTTAAGCGATTAGGTTTTTTGGTTTAGTGTTTAGGGTTTAGGTTCTAGGGTTTAGGGTTTAGGTGTTTAGGTTTTAAGGTTTACATTTTAGGGTTTAAGTTTTATGGTTGAAGGTTTTAAGGTTTAGTGTTTAGGGTTTATGGTTTAGGTCTTTAGGTTTTAGAGTTTAGGGTCTAGGGTGTAGGGTTAAAGGTTTAGGGTTTAGGGTTTAGGGTTTAGGGTTTAGGGTTTAAAGTTAGGGTTTAGGGTTTAGTATTTAGGGTTTATGGTTTAGGGTTTAGGGTTTAGCGTTTAGGTGTTTATGTTTTTTTGCTTAGGTTTTAAGGTTTTGGGTTTTTGGTTTTGGTTTTGGGTTTGGGGTTTAGGGTTTTGGATTTATGATTTAGGGATTAGGGTTTAGGGTGTTCCGGGTTTGAGTTTTGGGTTTTGTGTTTAAAGTTTAGGGTTTAAGGTTTAGTGTTTAGGTGTATAGGTTTTAGGGTTTTGAGTCTAGGGTTCATGGTTTTGGGCTTGGGGGTTAGGGTTTAGGGTTTAGTGTTAGCGTTTAGGGTTTAGTGTTTAGGGTTTAAGGTTTAGGGCTTAGGTGTTTCGATTTTTGGGTTTAGGTTTTAAGGTTTATGGTTTCGGGTTCAGGGTTTAGGGTTTTGGATTTAGGGTTTAGGGTTTAGGGTTTAGGGTTTTTGGGTTCGGGGTTTAGAGTTCAGGGTTAGCGTTTAGGGTTTAGTGTTTAGGGTTTATGGTTTAAAGTTTAGGGTTTAGGGTTTCGGGTTTAAGGTTTTGGGGTTTTGCGTTTTTTTTTTTAGGGTTTAGGGTTTAGGGTTTAGGGTTTAAGGTTTTGGGGTTTAAGGTTTTGGGTTTATGGTTTAGGTGTTAAGGTTTTAGGGTTTAGGGTTTAGGGTTTTGGATTTTGGGTTTAGGGTTTTGGGTTAAGGGTTTTAGGGTTTAGGGTTCAAGGTTTAGGGTTTTGGATTTATTGTTTAGGATTTAGGGTTTTGGGATTAGGTTTTAGGGTTTTGGTTTTAGGGTTTAGGTTTTTAGGTTTTAGGGTTTTGAATCTAGGGTTAAGGGTTTTGGGCATAGGGTTTAGGGTGTTTTGAGGCTTAGGGTCTAGAGTTAGGGTTTAGAGTTTTGTGTTTAGGGTTTTTGTTTTAGGGTTTAGGGTTTAGGATTTAAGTTTAGGGTTTAGGGTTTAGGGTTTAGGCGTTTATGTTTGAAGGTTTAGTGTTAGGGTGTAAGGCTTAGGGTTTAAGGTTTAGGGTTTTTGTGTTTTGGGTTTAGTGTTTAGGGTTTACGGTTTAGTGTTTAGTATTTCGTGTTTAGGGTTTTGGGTTTTGGGTTTAAGGTTTTGTGTTTAGGGTGTAGGGCTTACGGTTTAGGGTTTAGTGTTCAGTATTTAGGGTTTAGGGTTTAGGGTTTAGCTTCTTAGGGTCTAGGGTTTAGATTTTAGGGTTTAGGGTTTTTAGGGTCTAGGGTTTAGTGATTTTGATATTGGGTTTAGCGTTAAGGGATTAGGTTTTTGGGTTTAGTGTTTAGGTTTAGGTTCTAGGGTTTAGGGTTTAGGTGTTTAGGTTTTAAGTTTAGGTTTTAAGGTTTACAATTTAGGGTTTAGGTTTTAGAGTTTTCGATTTAGGGTTTAAGTTTTAGGGTTGAAGGTTTGAAGGTTTAGTGTTTAGGGTTTAGGGTTTAGGTCTTTAGGTTTTAGAGTTTAGGGTCTAGGGTGTAGGGTTAAAGGTTTAGGGTTTAGGGTTTAGTGTTTAGGGTTTAAAGTTAGTGTTTATGGTTTAGTGTTTAGGGTTTATGGATTAGGGTAGAGGGTTTAGCGTTTAGGTGTTTATGTTTTTTCACTTAGGTTTTAAGGTTTTGGGTTTTGGGTTTTGGGTTTGGGGTTTAGGGTTTTGGATTTACGATTTAGGGATTAGGGTTTAGGGTTTTGGGGTTTAGGGTTTAGTGTTCCGGATTTGGGTTTTGGGTTTAGTGTTTAAAGTTTAAGGTTTAAGGTTTAGGGTTTAGATGTACAGGTTTTAGGGTTTTGAGTCTAGGGTTCATGGTTTTGGGCTTGGGGGTTAGGGTTTAGGGTTTAGTGTTAGGGTTTAGGCTTTAGTGTTTAGGGTTTAAGGTTTAGAGTTTCGGTGTTTCGATTTTTGGGTTTAGTTTTTAAGGTTTATGGCTTAGGGTTTAGGGTTTAGGGTTTTGGATTTAGGGTTTGGGGTTTAGGGTTTAGGGTTTTTTGGTTCGGGGTTTAGAGTTCAGGGTTAGGGTTTAGGGTTTAGTGTTTAGGGTTTGTGGTTTAAAGTTTAGGGTTTAGGGTTTCGGGTTTAAGGTTTTGGGCTTTTGGGTTTAGGTTTTAGGGTTTAGGTTTTAGGGTTTAGGGTTTAGGGTTTAGGGTTTAAGGTTTTGGGGTTTAGGGTTTTGGGTTTAGGGTTTAGGTGTTAAGGTTTTCAGGTTTAGGGTTTTGGATTTTGGGTTTAGGGTTTTGAGTTAAGTGTTTTAGGGTTTAGGGTTCAATGTTTAGGGTTTTGGATTTTGTGTTTAGGATTTAGGGTTTAGGGTTTTGGTTTTAGGGATTAGGTTTTTAGGTTTTAGGGTTTTGAATCTTGGGTTAAGGGTTTTGGGCATAGGGTTTAGGGTGTTTTGAGGCTTAGGGTCTAGAGTTAGGGTTTAGAGTTTTGTGTTTAGGGTTTTTGTTTTAGGGTTTAGGGTTTAGGATTTAAGTTTATGGTTTAGGGTTTAAGGTTTAGGCGTTTATGTTTGAAGGTTTAGTGTTAGGGTGTAAGGCTTAGGGTTTAAGGTTTAGGGTTTAGGGTTTTTGTGTTTTGGGTTTAGTGTTTAGGGTTTACGGTTTAGTGTTTAGTATTCGTGTTTAGGGTTTTGGCTTTTGGGTTTTGGGTTTATGGTTTTTGCGTTTTCGGTTTAGTGTTTAGGGATTACGGTTTAGTGTTTAGTATTTCATGTTTAGGGTTTTGGGTTTTGGGTTTTGGGTTCAAGGTTTTGTGTCTAGGGTGTAGGGCTTACGGTTTGGGGTTTAGTATTCACTATTTAGGGTTTAGGGTTTAGGGTTTAGCTTCTGAGGGTCTAGGGTTTAGATTTTAGGGTTTAGGGTTTTTAGGGTCTAGGGTTTAGTGATTTGGATTTTGGGTTTAGCGTTAAGGGATTCGGTTTTTGGGTTGAGTGTTTAGGGTTTAGGATCTAGGGTTTAGGGTTTAGGTGTTTCGGTTTTAAGTTTAGGTTTTAAGGTTTGCAATTTAGGGTTTAGGTTTTAGAATTTTCGATTTAGGGTTTAAGTTTTAGGGTTGAAGGTTTTAAGGTTTAGTGTTTAGGGTTTAGGGTTCAGGTCTTTAGCTTTTAGAGTTTAGGGTCTAGGGTGTAGGGTTAAAGGTTTAGGGTTTAGGGTTTAGGGTTTAAAGTTAGTGTTTAGGGTTTATGGATTAGGGTTTAGGGTTTATCGTTTAGGTGTTTATGTTTTTTTTGCTTAGGTTTTAAGGTTTTGGGTTTTGGGTTTTGGGTTTGGGGTTTAGGGTTTTGGTTTTATGATTTAGGGATTAGGGTTTAGGGTTTTGAGGTTTAGGGTTTAGAGTTCCGGGTTTGGGTTTTGGGTTTAGTGTTTAAAGTTTAGGGTTTAAGGTTTAGGGTTTAGGTGTACAGGTTTTAGCGTTTTGAGTCTAGGGTTCATGGTTTTGGGCTTGGGGGTTAGGGTTTAGGGTTTAGTGTGAGCGTTTAGGGTTTAAGGTTTAGGGTTTAGGTGTTTCGATTTTTGGGTTTAGGTTTTAAGGTTTATCGTTTAGGGTTTAGGGTTTGGGGTTTTGGAGTTAGGGTTTGGGGTTTAGGGTTTAGGGTTTTTGGGTTCGGGGTTTAAAGTTCATGGTTAGGGTTTAGGGTTTAGTGTTTAGGGTTTATGCTTTAAAATTTAGGGTTTAGGGTTTAGGGTTTAAGGTTTTGGGGTTTTGGGTTTAGGTTTTAGGGTTTAGGGTTTAGGGTTTAGGGTTTAAGGTTTTGCGGTTTAGGGTTTTGGGTTTAAGGTTTAGGTGTTAAGGTTTTCGGGTTTAGGTTTTAAGGTTTTGGATTTTGGGTTTAGGGTTTTGAGTTAAGGGTTTTAGGGTTTAGGGTTCAAAATTTAGGGTTTTGGATTTTGTGTTTAGGATTTAGGGTTTAGGGTTTTGGTTTTAGGGATTAGGTTTTTAGGTTTTAGGGTTTTGAATCTAGGGTTAAGGGTTTTGGGCATAGGGTTTAGTGTGTTTCGAGGCTTAGGGTCTAGAGTTAGGGTTTAGAGTTTTTTGTTTAGTGTTTATGTTTTAGGGTTTAGGGTTTAGGATTTAGGTTTTGGGTTTAGGGTTTAGGGTTTAGGCGTTTATGTTTGAAGGTTTAGGGTTAGGGTGTAAGGCTTAGGGTTTAGGGTTTAGGGTTTTTGTGTTTTGGGTTTAGTGTTTAGGGTTTACGGTTTAGTGTTTAGTATTTCGTGTTTAGGGTTTTGGGTTTTCGGTTTTGGGTTTATGGTTTTTGCGTTTTCGGTTTAGTGTTTGGGGTTTACGGTTTTGTGTTTAGTATTTCTTGTTTTGGGTTTTGCGTTTTGGGTTTTGGGTTTAAGGTTTTGTGTTTAGGGTGTAGGGCTTACGGTTTAGGGTTTAGTATTCAGTATTTAGGGTTTAGGGTTTAGGGTTTAGCTTCTGAGGGTCTATGGTTTAGATTTTAGGGTTTAGGGTTTTTAGGGTCTAGGGTTTAGTGATTTGGGTTTTGGGTTTAGCGTTAAGGGATTCGGTTTTTGGGTTTAGTGTTTAGGGTTTAGGTTTGAGGGTTTATGGTTTAGGTGTTTAGGTTTTAAGTTTAGGTTTTAAGGTTTAAAATTTAGGGTTTAGGTTTTAGAGTTTTCGATTTAGGGTTTAAGTTTTAGGGTTGAAGGTTTTAAGGTTTAGTGTTTAGGGTTTAGGGGTCAGGTCTTTAGGTTTTAGAGTTTAGGGTCTAAGGTGTAGGGTTAAAGGTTTAGGGTTTAGGGTTTCGGGTTTAAAGTTAGTGTTTAGGGTTTTGTGTTTAGGGTTTATGGATTAGGGTTTAGGGTATAGCGTTTAGGTGTTTATGTTTTTTTGCTTAGGTGTTAAGGTTTTGGGTTTTCGGTTTTGGGTTTGGGGTTTAGGGTTTTGGATTTATGATTTAGGGATTAGAGTTTAGGGTTTTATGGTTTAGGGTTTAGAGTTCCGGGTTTGGGTTTTGGGTTTAGTGTTTAAAGTTTAGGGTTTAAGGTTTAGGGTTTAGGTGTACAGGTTTTAGCGTTTTGAGTCTAGGGTTCATGGTTTTGGGCTTGGGGGTTAGGGTTTAGGGTTTAGTGTGAGCGTTTAGGGTTTAAGGTTTAGGGTTTAGGTGTTTCGATTTTTGGGTTTAGGTTTTAAGGTTTATCGTTTAGGGTTTAGGGTTTGGGGTTTTGGAGTTAGGGTTTGGGGTTTAGGGTTTAGGGTTTTTGGGTTCGGGGTTTAAAGTTCATGGTTAGGGTTTAGGGTTTAGTGTTTAGGGTTTATGCTTTAAAATTTAGGGTTTAGGGTTTAGGGTTTAAGGTTTTGGGGTTTTGGGTTTAGGTTTTAGGGTTTAGGGTTTAGGGTTTAGGGTTTAAGGTTTTGCGGTTTAGGGTTTTGGGTTTAAGGTTTAGGTGTTAAGGTTTTCGGGTTTAGGTTTTAAGGTTTTGGATTTTGGGTTTAGGGTTTTGAGTTAAGGGTTTTAGGGTTTAGGGTTCAAAATTTAGGGTTTTGGATTTTGTGTTTAGGATTTAGGGTTTAGGGTTTTGGTTTTAGGGATTAGGTTTTTAGGTTTTAGGGTTTTGAATCTAGGGTTAAGGGTTTTGGGCATAGGGTTTAGTGTGTTTCGAGGCTTAGGGTCTAGAGTTAGGGTTTAGAGTTTTTTGTTTAGTGTTTATGTTTTAGGGTTTAGGGTTTAGGATTTAGGTTTTGGGTTTAGGGTTTAGGGTTTAGGCGTTTATGTTTGAAGGTTTAGGGTTAGGGTGTAAGGCTTAGGGTTTAGGGTTTAGGGTTTTTGTGTTTTGGGTTTAGTGTTTAGGGTTTACGGTTTAGTGTTTAGTATTTCGTGTTTAGGGTTTTGGGTTTTCGGTTTTGGGTTTATGGTTTTTGCGTTTTCGGTTTAGTGTTTGGGGTTTACGGTTTTGTGTTTAGTATTTCTTGTTTTGGGTTTTGCGTTTTGGGTTTTGGGTTTAAGGTTTTGTGTTTAGGGTGTAGGGCTTACGGTTTAGGGTTTAGTATTCAGTATTTAGGGTTTAGGGTTTAGGGTTTAGCTTCTGAGGGTCTATGGTTTAGATTTTAGGGTTTAGGGTTTTTAGGGTCTAGGGTTTAGTGATTTGGGTTTTGGGTTTAGCGTTAAGGGATTCGGTTTTTGGGTTTAGTGTTTAGGGTTTAGGTTTGAGGGTTTATGGTTTAGGTGTTTAGGTTTTAAGTTTAGGTTTTAAGGTTTAAAATTTAGGGTTTAGGTTTTAGAGTTTTCGATTTAGGGTTTAAGTTTTAGGGTTGAAGGTTTTAAGGTTTAGTGTTTAGGGTTTAGGGGTCAGGTCTTTAGGTTTTAGAGTTTAGGGTCTAAGGTGTAGGGTTAAAGGTTTAGGGTTTAGGGTTTCGGGTTTAAAGTTAGTGTTTAGGGTTTTGTGTTTAGGGTTTATGGATTAGGGTTTAGGGTATAGCGTTTAGGTGTTTATGTTTTTTTGCTTAGGTGTTAAGGTTTTGGGTTTTCGGTTTTGGGTTTGGGGTTTAGGGTTTTGGATTTATGATTTAGGGATTAGAGTTTAGGGTTTTATGGTTTAGGGTTTAGAGTTCCGGGTTTGGGTTTTGGGTTTAGTGTTTAAAGTTTAGGGTTTAAGGTTTAGGGTTTAGGTGTACAGGTTTTAGCGTTTTGAGTCTAGGGTTCATGGTTTTGGGCTTGGGGGTTAGGGTTTAGGGTTTAGTGTGAGCGTTTAGGGTTTAAGGTTTAGGGTTTAGGTGTTTCGATTTTTGGGTTTAGGTTTTAAGGTTTATCGTTTAGGGTTTAGGGTTTGGGGTTTTGGAGTTAGGGTTTGGGGTTTAGGGTTTAGGGTTTTTGGGTTCGGGGTTTAAAGTTCATGGTTAGGGTTTAGGGTTTAGTGTTTAGGGTTTATGCTTTAAAATTTAGGGTTTAGGGTTTAGGGTTTAAGGTTTTGGGGTTTTGGGTTTAGGTTTTAGGGTTTAGGGTTTAGGGTTTAGGGTTTAAGGTTTTGCGGTTTAGGGTTTTGGGTTTAGGGTTTAGGTGTTAAGGTTTTCGGGTTTAGGTTTTAAGGTTTTGGATTTTGGGTTTAGGGTTTTGAGTTAAGGGTTTTAGGGTTTAGGGTTCAAAGTTTAGGGTTTTGGATTTTGTGTTTAGGATTTAGGGTTTAGGGTTTTGGTTTTAGGGATTAGGTTTTTAGGTTTTAGGGTTTTGAATCTAGGGTTAAGGGTTTTGGGCATAGGGTTTAGTGTGTTTCGAGGCTTAGGGTCTAGAGTTAGGGTTTAGAGTTTTTTGTTTAGTGTTTATGTTTTAGGGTTTAGGGTTTAGGATTTAGGTTTTGGGTTTAGGGTTTAGGGTTTAGGCGTTTATGTTTGAAGGTTTAGGGTTAGGGTGTAAGGCTTAGGGTTTAGGGTTTAGGGTTTTTGTGTTTTGGGTTTAGTGTTTAGGGTTTACGGTTTAGTGTTTAGTATTTCGTGTTTAGGGTTTTGGGTTTTCGGTTTTGGGTTTATGGTTTTTGCTTTTTCGGTTTAGTGTTTGGGGTTTACGGTTTTGTGTTTAGTATTTCTTGTTTTGGGTTTTGGGTTTTGGGTTTTGGGGTTAAGGTTTTGTGTTTAGGGTGTAGGGCTTACGGTTAAGGGTTTAGTATTCAGTATTAAGGGTTTAGGGTTTAGGGTTTAGCTTCTGAGGGTCTAGGGTTTAGATTTTAGGGTTTAGGGTTTTTAGGGTCTAGGGTTTAGTGATTTGGGTTTTGGGTTTAGCGTTAAGGGATTCGGTTTTTGGGTTTAGTGTTTAGGGTTTAGGTTTGAGGGTTTATGGTTTAGGTGTTTAGGTTTTAAGTTTAGGTTTTAAGGTTTAAAATTTAGGGTTTAGGTTTTAGAGTTTTCGATTTAGGGTTTAAGTTTTAGGGTTGAAGGTTTTAAGGTTTAGTGTTTAGGGTTTAGGGGTCAGGTCTTTAGGTTTTAGAGTTTAGGGTCTAAGGTGTAGGGTTAAAGGTTTAGGGTTTAGGGTTTCGGGTTTAAAGTTAGTGTTTAGGGTTTTGTGTTTAGGGTTTATGGATTAGGGTTTAGGGTATAGCGTTTAGGTGTTTATGTTTTTTTGCTTAGGTGTTAAGGTTTTGGGTTTTCGGTTTTGGGTTTGGGGTTTAGGGTTTTGGATTTATGATTTAGGGATTAGAGTTTAGGGTTTTATGGTTTAGGGTTTAGAGTTCCGGGTTTGGGTTTTGGGTTTAGTGTTTAAAGTTTAGGGTTTAAGGTTTAGGGTTTAGGTGTACAGGTTTTAGCGTTTTGAGTCTAGGGTTCATGGTTTTGGGCTTGGGGGTTAGGGTTTAGGGTTTAGTGTGAGCGTTTAGGGTTTAAGGTTTAGGGTTTAGGTGTTTCGATTTTTGGGTTTAGGTTTTAAGGTTTATCGTTTAGGGTTTAGGGTTTGGGGTTTTGGAGTTAGGGTTTGGGGTTTAGGGTTTAGGGTTTTTGGGTTCGGGGTTTAAAGTTCATGGTTAGGGTTTAGGGTTTAGTGTTTAGGGTTTATGCTTTAAAATTTAGGGTTTAGGGTTTAGGGTTTAAGGTTTTGGGGTTTTGGGTTTAGGTTTTAGGGTTTAGGGTTTAGGGTTTAGGGTTTAAGGTTTTGCGGTTTAGGGTTTTGGGTTTAGGGTTTAGGTGTTAAGGTTTTCGGGTTTAGGTTTTAAGGTTTAGGGTTTTGAGTTAAGGGTTTTAGGGTTTAGGGTTCAAAGTTTAGGGTTTTGGATTTTGTGTTTAGGATTTAGGGTTTAGGGTTTTGGTTTTAGGGATTAGGTTTTTAGGTTTTAGGGTTTTGAATCTAGGGTTAAGGGTTTTGGGCATAGGGTTTAGTGTGTTTCGAGGCTTAGGGTCTAGAGTTAGGGTTTAGAGTTTTTTGTTAGTGTTTATGTTTTAGGGTTTAGGGTTTAGGATTTAGGTTTTGGGTTTAGGGTTTAGGGTTTAGGCGTTTATGTTTGAAGGTTTAGGGTTAGGGTGTAAGGCTTAGGGTTTAGGGTTTAGGGTTTTTGTGTTTTGGGTTTAGTGTTTAGGGTTTACGGTTTAGTGTTTAGTATTTCGTGTTTAGGGTTTTGGGTTTTCGGTTTTGGGTTTATGGTTTTTGCTTTTTCGGTTTAGTGTTTGGGGTTTACGGTTTTGTGTTTAGTATTTCTTGTTTTGGGTTTTGGGTTTTGGGTTTTGGGGTTAAGGTTTTGTGTTTAGGGTGTAGGGCTTACGGTTAAGGGTTTAGTATTCAGTATTAAGGGTTTAGGGTTTAGGGTTTAGCTTCTGAGGGTCTAGGGTTTAGATTTTAGGGTTTAGGGTTTTTAGGGTCTAGGGTTTAGTGATTTGGGTTTTGGGTTTAGCGTTAAGGGATTCGGTTTTTGGGTTTAGTGTTTAGGGTTTAGGTTTGAGGGTTTATGGTTTAGGTGTTTAGGTTTTAAGTTTAGGTTTTAAGGTTTAAAATTTAGGGTTTAGGTTTTAGAGTTTTCGATTTAGGGTTTAAGTTTTAGGGTTGAAGGTTTTAAGGTTTAGTGTTTAGGGTTTAGGGGTCAGGTCTTTAGGTTTTAGAGTTTAGGGTCTAAGGTGTAGGGTTAAAGGTTTAGGGTTTAGGGTTTCGGGTTTAAAGTTAGTGTTTAGGGTTTTGTGTTTAGGGTTTATGGATTAGGGTTTAGGGTTTAGCGTTTAGGTGTTTATGTTTTTTTGCTTAGGTGTTAAGGTTTTGGGTTTTCGGTTTTGGGTTTGGGGTTTAGGGTTTTGGATTTATGATTTAGGGATTAGAGTTTAGGGTTTTATGGTTTAGGGTTTAGAGTTCCGGGTTTGGGTTTTGGGTTTAGTGTTTAAAGTTTAGGGTTTAAGGTTTAGGGTTTAGGTGTACAGGTTTTAGGGTTTTGAGTCTAGGGTTCATGGTTTTGGGCTTGGGGGTTAGGGTTTAGGGTTTAGTGTTAGCGTTTAGGGTTTAGTGTTTAGGGTTTAAGGTTTAGGGTTTAGGTGTTTCGATTTTTGGGTTTAGGTTTTAAGGTTTATTGTTTAGGGTTTTTGGGTTCGGGGTTTAAAGTTCAGGGTTAGGGTTTAGGGTTTAGTGTTTAGGGTTTATGGTTTAAAGTTTAGGGTTTAGGGTTTAAGGTTTAAGGTTTTGGGGTTTTGGGTTCAGGTTTTAGGGTTTAGGTTTTAGGGTTTAGGGTCTAGGGTTTAGGGTTTAAGGTTTTGGGGTTTAGGGTTTTGGGTTTAGGGTTTAGGTGTTAAGGTTTTAGGGTTTAGGGCTTAGGGTTTTGGATTTTGGGTTTAGGGTGTTGAGTTAAGGGTTTTAGGGTTTAGGGTTCAAAGTTTAGGGTTTTGGATTTTGTGTTTAGGATTTAGGGTTTAGGGGCTAGGTTTTAGGGTTTTGGTTTTAGGGTTTAGGTTTTTACGTTTTAGGGTTTTTAATCTAGGGTTAAGGGTTTTGGGCATAGGGTTTAGGGTGTTTCAAGGCTTAGGGTCTAGAGTTAGGGTTTAGAGTTTTGTGTTTAGGGTTTATGTTTTAGGGTTTAGGGTTTAGGATTTAGGTTTAGGGTTTAGGGTTTAGGGTTTAGGCGTTTATGTTTTAAGGTTTAGGGTTAGGGTGCAAGGCTTAGGGTTTAAGGTTTAGGGTTTTTGTGTTTTGGGTTTAGTGTTTAGGGTTTACGTTTTAGTGTTTAGTATTTTGTGTTTAGGGTTTTGCGTTTTGGGTTTTGGGTTTATGGTTTTTGCGTTTTGGGTTTAGTGTTTAGGGTTTGCGGTTTAGTGTTTAGTATTTCATGTTTAGGGTTTTGGGTTTTGGGTTTTGGGTTTAAGGTTTTGTGTTTAGGGTGTAGGGCTTACGGTTTAGGGTTTAGTATTTAGTATTTAGGGTTTTGGGTTTTGGGTTTTGGGTTTTTGTTTTAGGGTTTAGGGTTTAGGGTTTAGCTTCTGAGGGTCTGGGGTTTAGATTTTAGGGTTTAGGGTTTTTAGGGTCTAGGGTTTAGTGATTTGGATTTTGGGTTTAGCGTTAAGGGATTAGGTTTTTGGCTTTAGTGTTTAGGGTTTAGGTTCTAGGGTTTAGGGTTTAGGTGTTTACGTTTTAAGTTTAGGTTTTAAGGTTTACAATTTAAGGTTTACGTTTTAGAGTTTTCGATTTAGGGTTGAAGGTTTTAAGGTTTAGTGTTTAAGGTGTAGGGTTTAGGTCTTTAGGTTTTAGAGTTTAGGGTCTAGGGTGTAGGGTTAAAGGTTTAGGGTTTAGGGTTTAGGGTTTAGGGTTTAAAGTTTGGGTTTAGGGTTTAGTGCTTAGGGTTTATGGATTAGGGTTTAGGGTTTAGCGTTTAGGTGTTTATGTTTTTTTGCTTACGTTTTATGGTTTTGGGTTTTGCGTTTTGGGTTTGTGGTTTAAGGTTTTCGATTTATGATTTAGGGATTAGGGTTTAGGGTTTTGTGGTTTAGGGTTTAGAGTTCCGGGTTTGGGTTTTGGGTTTAGTTTTTAAAGTTTAGGGTTTAAGGTTTAGGGTTTAGGTGTACAGGTTTTAGGGTTTTGAGTCGAGGGTTCATGGTTTTGGGCTTGGGGGTTAGGGTTTAGGGTTTAGTGTTAGGGTTTAGGGTTTAGTGTTTCGGGTTTAAGGTTTCGGGTTTAGGTGTTTCGATTTTTGGGTTTAGGTTTTAAGGTTTATGGTTTAGGGTTTAGGGTTTAGAGTTTTGGATTTAGGGTTTAGGGTTTAGGGTTTAGGGTTTAGGGTTTTTGGGTTCGGGGTTTAGAGTTCAGGGTTAGGGTTTAGGGTTTAGTGTTTAGGGTTTATGGTTTAAAGTTTAGGGTTTAGGGTTTGGGGTTTAGGGTTTAAGGTTTTGGGGTTTTGGGTTCAGGTTTTAGGGTTTAGGTTTTAGGGTTTAGGGTTTAGGGTTTAGGGTTTAAGGTTTAAGGTTTTGGGGTTTAGGGTTTTGGGTTAAGGGTTTTAGGGTTTAGGGTTTTGGATTTAGTGTTAGGATTTAGGGTTTAGGGTTTAGGTTTTAGGGTTTTGGTTTTGAGGTTTAGGTTTTTAGGTTTTAGGGTTTTGAATCTAGGGTTAAGGGTTTTGGGCATAGGGTTTAGGGTGTTTCGAGGCTTAGGGTCTAGAGTTTGGGTTTAGAGTTTTGTGTTTAGGGTTTATGTTTTAGGGTTTAGTGTTTAGGATTTAGGTTTAGGGTTTAGGGTTTAGGGTTTAGGCGTTTATGTTTGAAGGTTTAGGGTTAGGGTGTAAGGCTTAGGGTTTAGGGTTTAGGGTTTTTGTGTTTTGGGTTTAGTGTTTAGGGTTTACGGTTTAGTGTTTAGTATTTCGTGTTTAGTGTTTTGGGTTTTGGGTTTTGGGTTTATGGCTTTTGTGTTTTGGTTTTAGTGTTTAGGGTTTACGGTTTAGTGTTTAGTATTTCATGTTTAGGGTTTTGGGTTTTGGGTTTAAGGTTTTGTGTTTAGGGTGTAGGGCTTACGGTTTAGGGTTTAATATTCTGTATTTAGGGTTTAGGGTTTAGGGTTTAGGGTTTTTGGTTTAGGGTTTAGGGTTTAGGGTTTGGCTTCTGAGGGTCTAGGGTTTAGATTTTAAGGTTTAGGGTTTTTAGGGTCTAGGGTTTAGTGATTTTGATTTTGGGTTTAGCATTAAGGGATTAAGTTTTTGTGTTTAGTGTTTAGGGTTTAGGTTCTAGGCTTTAGGGTTAGGTGTTTAGGTTTTAAGTTTAGGTTTTAAGGTTTACAATTTTGGGTTTGGGTTTTAGAGTTTTCGATTTAGGGTTTAAGTTTTAGGGTTGAAGGTTTTAAGGTTTGGTGTTTAGGGTTTAGGGTTTAGGTCTTTAGGTTTTAGAGTTTAGGGTCTAGGGTGTAGGGTTAACGGTTTAGGGTTTAGGGTTTAGGGTTTAGGGTTTAAAGTTAGGGTTTAGGGTTTAGTGTTTAGGGTTTATAGATTAGGGTCTAGGGTTTAACGTTTAGGTGTTTATGTTTTTTTGCTTAGGTTTTAAGGTTTTGGGTTTTGGGTTTTGGGTTTAGGGTTTTGGATTTATGATTTAGGGATTAGGGTTTAGGGTTTTGTGGTTTAGGGTTTAGAGTTCCGGGTTTGGGTTTTGGGTTTAGTGTTTAAAGTTTAGGGTTTAAGGTTTAGGGTTTAGGTGTACAGGTTTTAGGGTTTTGAGTCTAGGGTTCATGGTTTTGGGCTTGGGGGTTAGGGTTTAGGGTTTAGTGTTAGGGTTTAGGGTTTAGTGTTTAGGGTTTAAGGTTTAGGCTTTCGGTGTTTCGATTTTTGGGTTTAGGTTTTAAGGGTTATGGTTTAGGGTTTAGCGTTTAGGGTTTTGGATTTAGGGTGTGGCGTTTAGCATTTAGGGTTTTTTGGTTCGGGGTTTAGAGTTCAGGGTTAGGGTTTAGGGTTTAGTGTTTAGGGTTTATGGTTTAAAGTTTAGGGTTTAGGGTTTAGGGTTTAGGGTTTAGGGTTTTGGGGTTTTGTGTTTAGGTTTTAGGGTATAGGTTTTAGGGTTTAGGGTTTAGGGTTTAGGGTTTAAGGTTTTGGGGTTTAGGGTTTTGGGTTTAGGGTTTAGGTGTTAAGGTTTTAGGGTTTAGGGTTTTGGGTTTTGGATTTTGGGTTTAGGGTTTTGGATTAAGGGATTTAGGGTTTAGGGTTCACGGTTTTGGGTTTTGGATTTTGTGTTTAGGATTTAGGGTTTAGGGTTTAGGTTTTAGGGTTTTAGGGTTTTGAATCTAGGGGTAAGGGTTTTGGGCATAGGGTTTAGGGTGTTTCGAGGCTTAGGGTCTAGAGTTAGGGTTTAGAGTTTTGTGTTTAGGTTTTATGTTTTAGGGTTTAGGGTTTAGGATATTGGTTTAGGTTTTAGGGTTTAGGGTTTTGGCGTTTATGTTTTAAGGTTTAGGGTTAGGTTGTAAGGCTTAGGGTTTAGGGTTTAGGGTTTTTGGGTTTTGGGTTTAGTGTTTAGGGTTTACGGTTTAGTGTTTAGTATTTCATGTTTAGGGTTTTGGGTTTTGGGTTTTGGGTTTATGATTTTTGCATTTTAGGTTTAGTGTTTAGGGTTTACGGTTTCGTGTTTAGTATTTCATGTTTAGGGTTTTGGGTTTAAGGTTTTGTGTTTAGGGTGTAGGGCTTACGGTTTCGGGTTTAGTATTCAGTATTTAGGGTTTAGGGTTAAGGTTTTGGGTGTTGGGTTTAGGGTTTAGGGTTTAGGGTTTAGCTTCTGAGGGTCTAGGGTTTAGTGATTTGTATTTTGGGTTTAGCGTTAAGGGATTAGGTTTTTGGGTTTAGTGTTTAGGGTTTGGGTTCTAGGGTTTAGGGTTAGGTGTTTAGGTTTTAAGTTTAGGTTTTAAGGTTTACAATTTAGGGTTTAGGTTTTAGAGTTTTCGATTTAGGGTTTAAGTTTTAGGGTTGAAGGTTTTATGGTTTGGTGTTTAGGGTTTAGGGTTTAGGTCTTTAGGTTTTAGAGTTTAGGGTCTAGGGTGTAGGGTTAAAGGTTTAGGGTTTAGGGTTTAGGGTTTAAAGTTAGGGTTTAAGGTTTAGTGTTTAGGGTTTATGGATTAGGGTTTAGGGTTTAGCGTTTAGATGTTTATGTTTTTTTGCTTAGGTTTTAAGGTTTTGGGTTTTGGGATTTTGGTTTGGGGTTTAGGGTTTTGGATTTATGATTTAGGGATTAGGGTTTGGGGTTTTGTGGTTTAGGGTTTAGAGTTCCGGGTTTGGGTTTTGGGTTTAGTGTTTAAAGTTTTGGGTTTAGGTGTACAGGTTTTAGGGTTTTGAGTCAAGGGTTCATGGTTTTGGGCTTGGGGGTTAGGGTTTAGGGTTTAGTGTTAGGGTTTAGGGTTTAGTGTTTAGGGTTTAAGGTTTGTGGTTTAGGTGTTTCGATTTTTGGGTTTAGTTTTCAAGGTTTTTGGTTTAAGGTTTAGGGTTTAGGGTTTTGGATTTAGGGTTTGCGGTTTAGGGTTTAGGGTTTTTGGGTTCGCGATTTAGAGTTCAAGGTTAGGGTTTAGGGTTTAGTGTTTAGGGTTTATGGTTTAAAGTTTTGGGTTTTGGGTTTAGGGTTTAAGGTTTTAGGGTTTTGGGTTTAGGTTTTAGGGTTTAGGTTTTAGGATTTAGGGTTTAGGGTTTAGGGTTTAGGGTTTAAGGTTTTGGGGTTTAGGGTTTTGGGTTTAGGGTTTAGGTATTAAGGTTTTAGGGTTTAGGGTTTAGGGTTTTGGATTTTGGGTTTAGGGTTTTGGGTTAAGGGTTTTAGGGTTTAGGGTTCAAGGTTTAGGGTTTTGGATTTAGTGTTTAGGATTTAGGGTTTAGGGTTTAGGTTTTAGGGTTTTGGTTTTAGGGTTTAGGTTTTTAGGTTTTAGGGTTTTGAATCTAGGGTTAAGGGTTTTGGGCATAGGGTTTAGGGTGTTTCGAGGCTTAGGGTCTAGAGTTAGGGTTTAGAGTTTTGTGTTTAGGGTTTATGTTTTAGGGTTTAGGTTTTAAGATTTAGGCGTTTATGTTTGAAGGTTTAGGATTAGGGTGTAAGGCTTAGGGTTTAGGGTTTAGGGTTTTTGTGTTTTGGGT
The DNA here is from genome assembly GCF_029873635.1 of Malania oleifera. NCBI lineage: Eukaryota > Viridiplantae > Streptophyta > Magnoliopsida > Santalales > Ximeniaceae > Malania > Malania oleifera. The sequence continues at coordinate 21,364 of NW_026652111.1, forward strand.
TTAGTGTCTAGGGTTTATGGTTTAGTGTTTAGTATTTCGTGTTTAGAGTTTTGGGTTTTGGGTTTACGGTTTTTGCATTTTGGGTTTAGAATTTACGGTTTTCGGTTTAGTGTTTAGTATTTCATGTTTAGGGTTTTGGGTTTTGGGTTTTGGGTTTAAGGTTTTGTATTTAGGATTTAAGGTTTTGTGTTTTGGGTGTAGGGCTTACGGTTTAGGGTTTAGTATTCAGTATTTAGGGTTTAGGGTTTAGGGTTTTGGGTTTTTGGTTTAGGGTTTAGGGTTTAGGGTTTAGCTTCTGAGGGTCTAGGGTTTAGATTTTAGGGTTTAGGGTTTTTAGGGTCTAGGGTTTAGTGATTTGGATTTTGGGTTTAGCGTTAAGGGATTAGGTTTTTTGGTTTAGTGTTTAGGGTTTAGGTTCTAGGGTTTGGGGTTAGGTGTTTAGGTTTTAAGTTTAGGTTTTAAGGTTTACAATTTAGGGTTTAGGTTTTAGAGTTTTCGATTTAGGGTTTAAGTTTTAGGGTTGAAGGTTTTAAGGTTTAGTGTTTAGGGTTTAGGGTTTAGGTCTTTAGGTTTTAGAGTTTAGGGTCTAGGGTGTAGGGTTAAAGGTTTAGGGTTTATGGTTTAGGGTTTAAAGTTAGGGTTTAGCGTTTAGTGTTTAGGGTTTATGGATTAGGGCTTAGGGTTTAACATTTAGGTGTTTATGTTTTTTCGCTTAGGTTTTAAGGTTTTGGGTTTTGTGTTTTGGGTTTGGGGTTTAGGGTTTTGGATTTATCATTCAGGGATTAGGGTTTGGGGTTTTGTGGTTTAGGGTTTAGAGTTCCGGGTTTGGGTTTTGGGTTTAGTGTTTAAAGTTTAGGGTTTAAGGTTTAGGGTTTAGGGTTTAGGTGTACAGGTTTTAGGGTTTTGAGTCTAGGGTTCATGGTTTTGGGCTTGGGGGTTAGGGTTTAGGGTTTAGTGTTAGGGTTTAGGGTTTAGTGTTTAGGGTTTAAGGTTTAGGGTTTAGGTGTTTCAATTTGTGGGTTTAGGTTTTAAGGTTTATGGTTTAGGGTTTAGGGTTTAGGGATTTGGATTTAGGGTTTAGGGTTTAGGGTTTAGGGTTTAGGGTTTTGGGTTTTTGGTTTAGGGTTTAGGGTTTAGGGTTTAGCTTCTGAGGGTTTAGTGTATAGATTTTAGGGTTTAGGGTTTTTAGGGTCTAGGGTTTAGTGATTTGGATTTTGGGTTTAGCGTTAAGGGATTAGGTTTTTGGGTTTAGTGTTTAGGGTTTAGGTTCTAGGGTTTAGGGTTTAGGTGTTTAGGTTTTAAGTTTAGGTTTTAAGGTTTACAATTTTGGGTTTAGGTTTTAGAGTTTTCGATTTAGGGTTTAAGTTTTAGGGTTGAAGGTTTTAAGGTTTAGTGTTTAGGGTTTCGGGTTTAGGTCTTTAGGTTTTAGAGTTTAGGGTCTAAGGTGTAGGGTTAAAGGTTTAGGGTTTAGGGTTTAGGGTTAAAGTTAGGGTTTAGGGTTTAGTGTTTAGGGTTTATGGATTAGGGCTTAGGGTTTAGCGTTTAGGTGTTTATGTTTTTTTGCTTAGGTTTTAAGGTTTTGGGTTTTGTGTTTTGGGTTTGGGGTTTAGGGTTTTGGATTTATGATTTAGGGATTAGGGTTTGGGGTTTTGTGGTTTAGGGTTTAGAGTATTGGGTTTGGGTTTTGGGTTTAGTGTTTAAAGTTTAGGGTTTAAGGTTTAGGGTTTAGGGTTTAGGTGTACAGGTTTTAGGGTTTTGAGTCTAGGGTTCATGGTTTTGGGCTTGGGGGTTAGGGTTTAGGGTTTAGTGTTTAGGGTTTTAGGTTTAGGGTTTAGGTGTTTCGATTTTTGGGTTTAGGTTTTAAGGTTTATGGTTTAGGGTTTAGAGTTTAAGGTTTTGGATTTAGGGTTTAGGGTTTAGGGTTTAGGGTTTTTGGGTTCGGGGTTTAGAGTTCAGGGTTAGGGTTTAGGGTTTAGTGTTTAGGGTTTATGGTTTAAAGTTTAGGGTTTAGGGTTTAAGGTTTTGGGGTTTTGGGTTTAGGTTTTAGGGTTTAGGGTTTAGGGTTTAGGGTTTAAGGTTTTGGGGTTTATGGTTTTGGGTTTAGGGTTTAGGTGTTAAGGTTTTAGGGTTTAGGGTTTAGGGTTTTGGATTCTGGGTTTAGGGTTTTGGATTAAGGGTTTTAGGGTTTAGCGTTCAAGGTTTAGGGTTTTGGATTTAGTGTTTAGGATTTAGGGTTTAGGGTTTAGGTTTTAGGGTTTAGGTTTTTAGGTTTTAGGGTTTTGAATCTAGGGTTAAGAGTTTTGGGCATAGGGTTTAGGGTGTTTCGAGGCTTAGGGTCTAGAGTTAGGGTTTAGAGTTTTGTGTTTAAGGTTTATGTTTTAGGGTTTAGGGTTTAGGGTTTAGGGTTTAGAATTTAGGGTTTAGGGTTTAGGTGTTTAGGTTTTTTTGTTTAGGTTTTAGGGTTTATGGTTTGGGGTTTAGGGTTTAGGGTTTAGGATTTTTGATTTAGGGTTTAGGGTTTAGGGTTTTAGGGATTAGGGTTTAGTGTTTTAGAGTTTATAATTTTAGGGTTTAGGGTTTCTGGTCTAGGGTTTTAGGGTTATGGGTCTTGGGTTTAAGGTTTATGGTTTAGTGTTTGGTATTTAGGGTTTAGGGTTTCGGGTTTGGGTGTTTAGGGTTTTGGATTTGGCGTTTAGGGTTTAGGGTTTTAGAGTTTTGGGTTTAGGGTTTAGTGTTTAGGGTTTAGGGTTCAGGGTTTAGGGTTTAAAGTTAGGGTTTAGGGTTTAGTGTTTAGGGTTTGTGGTTTAAGGTTTAGGGTTTAAGGTTTAGGGTTTAGTATTTAGGATTTTGAATTTAGGGTTTAAGGTTTAGGGTTTAGGGTTTAGGGTTTTAGGGTTTAAGGTTTTGTGTTTAAGGGTTTAGGGTTTTAGGGTTCAGGGTTTAGAGTTCTGGGTTTAGTGTTTAGGGTTTACTGTTTTGGCTTTAGGGTTTACAGTTTAGGGTTTATGTGTTTAGGTTTTAGGCTTTAGGTTTTAGGGTTTTGGGTTTAGTGTTTAGGGTTTAAGGTTTTGGGGTTTATGGTTGGGGTTTAAGCCTTAGGGTTTAGGGTTTAGGTGTTTAGGTTTTAGGGTTTTGGGTTTAGGGTTTTGGATTTAGAGCTTAGGGTTTAGGGTTATAGGGTTTAGGGTTTAGGGTTCAGGGTTTCGGATTTAGTGTTTAGGGTTTATGAATTAGGGTTTAGGGTTTAGGTGTTTAGGTGTTAAGGTTTTTAATCTTGGGTTTAATGTTTAGGACAAAGGGTTTAGGGTTTAGGGTTTCGGGTTTAGGGTTTAGAGTTAGGGTTTAGGGTTTATTGTTTAGGGTTTATGGTTTAGGGTTTAGGGTGTAGGGTTTAGGTGTTTAGGTTTTTGGGTTTTGGTTTTAGGGTTTATGGTTTAGGGTTTAGAGTTTAGGGTTTTCGATTTAGGGTTTAGGGTGCAGGATTTTAGGGTTTTGGGTTTACGGTTGAGTGTTTAGCATTTGGGGTATGGGGTTTAGGTTTTTTCATTTTGGGTTTAAGGTTTAGGGTTTAGGGTTTGGGGCTCAGGGTTTAGTATTTCGTATTTAGGGTGTAGGCTATAGGGTTTAGGGTTTTGACTTTAGGGTTTAGGGTTTTAGGGTTTAGGGTTTAGTGTTCTCGGGTTTTGGGTTTAGGATTTTAGTGTTTTGGGTCTACGGTTTAGTGTTTAGGATTTAGGGTTCAGGGTTTTGGATTTTGGGTTTAGGATTTTAGGGTTTAGGTTCTACGATTTTGGGTTTACGGTTTAGTGTTTAGTATTTAGCGTTTTGGGTTTTGGGTTAAAGGTTTAGGGTTTAGGGTTTTGGATTTAACGTTTGGGGTTTTGGTTTTCAGGTTTGAGGGTTTAGGGTTTTGAGTTTAGTGTTTAAGGTTTAGGGTTTAGGGCTTAGGTGTTTAGGTTTTACAATTTAGGGTCTAGGGTGTAGGGTTTATAGTTTAGGGTTGAGTGTTTAGGTTTTGGAGTTAGAGTTTAGGGTTTGTGGTTTAGGGTTTACGATTTAGGGTCTTGGTGTTTAAGTTTTTTGGTTTAGGTTTTAGGGTTTTGGGTTTAGGGTTTAGGGTTTAGGGTTTAGGGTTTGGGTTTAGTGTTCTAGGATTTGTGGTTTTAAGGTTCAGGGTTTAGAGTTCAGCGTTAGGGTTTAGGTTTTAGTGTTTAGGGTTTAGGGTTTAGGGTTTAGGGTTCAGGGGTTTATGTTTTCGGGTTTAGGGTTTAGGGTTTAAGGTTTTGGGGTTTTGGGTTTAGAGTTTATGGTTTAGGTTTTAGGGTTTAAGGTTTAGGTGTTCAGGTTTTTTTGTTTAGGTTTTAGGCTTTTTGGGTTTTGGGTTTAGCGTTTAGGGTTTAGGATTTTGGATTTAGGGTTAAGGGTTCAGGGTTTAGGGTTTTAGGGTTTAGGGTTTAGTGTTCTTGGGTTTAGGGTTTTAAGGTTGAGGGTTTAGAATTCAGCATTAGGGTTTAGGGTTTAGTGTTTAGGGTTTAGGGTTCAGGTGTTTAGGTTTTAAGGTTTAGGGTTTAGGGTTTAAGGTTTTGGGGTTTAAGGTTTAGGGTTTAGAGTTTGGGTTAAGGGTTTAGTATTTAAGGTTTATGGTTTAGGGTTTAGGGTTTAGGGTTTAGGTGTTTAGGTTTTTGGGTTTAGGTTTTAGGGTTTATTGTTTATGGTTTAGGGTTTAGGATTTAGGTTTAGGGTTTTGGATTTAGGGTTAGGGTTTAGGGTTTTAGGGTTTATGGTTTAGTGTTTTAGGGTTTACGGTTTTAGAGTTTAGGGCTTAGGGTTTAGGGTTTAAGGTTTTGGGTTTTGGGTTTAGGGTCTAAGGTTTAGGGATTACGGTTTAGTTTTTAGTATTTAGGGTTTAAGATTTTGGGTTTTGGGTTTCGGGTTTAAGATTTAGGGTTTAGGGTTCTGGAATTTGCGTTTAGGGTTTGGGGTTTAGGGTTTTAGGGTTTAGGGTTTAGGGTTTAATGTTTAGGGTTTAGGTGTTTAGGTTTTAGAGTTTAGGGTCTAGGGTGTAGGGTTTACGGTTTACGATTTAGGGTTTATGGTTTATGGTTTAGGGTTTAGGATTTGGGTTTAGGGTTTTGGATTTTGGGTTTAGGGTTTAGGGTTTCAAGGTTTAGGGTTTAGTGTTTTAGGGTTTACGGTTTTAGAGTTTAAGGCTTAGGGTTTAGGGTTTAGGGTTTAGGGTTTAGGTGTTTTTGTTTTTTGGTTTAGGTTTTAGGGTTTTGGGTTTTGTGTTTAGGGTTTAGGGTTAAGGTTTAGTGTTTTATTGTTTTGGGTGTAGTATTTTAGGGTTTATGGTTTAGAGTTCAGGGTTTAGTGTTTAGGGTTTAGTGTGTAAGGTTCAGGGTTTAGGGTTTAGGGTTTAGGGTGTTTAGGTTTTAGGCTTTAGGATTTAGGGGTTCGGGTTTAGTTTTTAGGGTTTATGGTTTTAGGGATTGGGGTTTAGGGTTTAGGGCTTAGGGTTTAGGGTTTAGTTGTTTAGCTGTTTAGGTTTTAGGGTTTTGAGTTTAGGGTTTTGGATTTAGGGTTTTGGGTTTTTGGGTTTAGGGTTAGGGTTTAGGGTTTAGGGTTTAGGGTTTAGTGTTTAGGGTTTAGGGTTTTTGGGTTTTGGGTTTAGGGTATAGGGTTTAGGTGTTTAGGTTTTAGGGTTTTGAATCTAGGGTTTAGCGTTTAGGAAATTTAGTTTAGTGTTTTGGGTTTGGAGTTTAGGGTTTAGAGATAGGGTTTTCGGTTTAATGTTTAGGGTTTATAGTTTAGGGTTTAGGGTTTATGGTTTAGGTGTTTAGGTTTTTTGGTTTAGGTTTTAGGGTTTATGGCTTAGTGTTTAGGGTTAAGGATTTACGGTTTAGGGTTTTCGATTTAGGGTTTAGGATTCAGGGTTTTAGGGTTTAGGGTTTAGTGTTTTAGGGTTTGCAATTTTAGGGTTTAGGGTTTACTGTGTTGGGTTTTTTATTTTAGGGTTTAGGGTTTGCGATTTAGTGTTTCGTATTTAGGGTTTAGGGTTTAGGGCTTTTCATTTTGGGTTCAAGGTTTAGGGTTGACGGTTTAGGGCATAGGGTTTAGGGTTTAGTGTTTAGTATTTAGGGTTTAGGGTTTAGGGTTTAGGGTTTTGGCTTTTGGGTTTTGGGTTTAGGGTTTAGGGTTTTTAGGATCCAACGTTTAACATTTTACATTTAGGGTTTTGGGTTAAGGGATTAGGGTTTAGGTTTTAGGGTTTAGGTGTTTAGGTGTTTAGGTTTTAGGGTTTAGGATTTAGGGTTTTGGATTTAGGCTTTAGGGTTTCGGGTTTTAAGGTTTAGGGTTTTGGGTTTAAGGCTTTGGATTTAGTGTTTAGGGTTTGGGGTTTAGGGTTTAGGGTTTTAGGTTTTGGGTTTAGGGTATCGGGTTTAGGTGTTTAGGTTTTAGGGTTTTGAATCGATGGTTTAGGGTTTAGGACATATGGTTTAGTGTTTTGGGTTTAGGGTTTAGGGTTTAGGGTTTAGTGTTTATGGTTTATGGTTTAGGGTTTAGGGTTTAGGGTTTAGGGTTTAGGGATTTAGGTTTTTTGTTTTGGGTTTTAGGGTTTATGGTTTAGGGTTTAGGGTTTAGGGTTTAGGATTTAGGATTTAGGGTTTTCTATTTAGGGTTTTCGATTTAGGGTTTTAGGGTTTAGGGTTTAGTGTTTTAGGGTTTACGATTTTAAGGTTTAGGGTTTAGCGTTTTGGGTTTATTATTTTAGGGTTTAGGGTTTGCGATTTAGTGTTTCGTATTTAGGGCTTAGGGTTTAGGGCTTTTCATTTTGGGTTCAAGGTTTAGGGTTGACGATTTAAGGCATAGGGTTTAGGGTTTAGTGTTTAGTATTTCGAGTTTTGGGTCTAGGGTTTAGCGTTTTGGCTTTAGGGTTTAGGGTTTAGGTTTTTGGGTCTAGGGTTTAGCATTTTGGCTTTAGGGTTTAGGGTTTTGGCTTTAGGGTTTAGGGTTTAGGTTTTAGGGTTTAGGGTTTAGGGTTTGTGGTTTAGAGTCTTTAGGATCCAGGGTTTAACGTTTTTCGTTTAGGGTTTAGGGTTAAGGGAATTGGGTTTAGGGTTTAGGGTTTAGGGTTTAGAGTTTTCGTTTAGGGTTTAGCGTTTTGGGTTTAGGGTTTAGGGTTTAGGGTTTAGGTTCTAGGGTTTTGGATTTCTTGTTTTGGACTTAGGGTTTGGGGCTTAGGGTTTAGTTGTTTAGGTTTTAGGGTTTAGGGTCTAGGGTGCATGGTTTAGGGTTTAGAGTTTTCGGGTTTAGGGTTTAGGGTTTAGGATTTATGGTTTACAGTTTACTATTTAGTATTTAGGGTTTAGGGTTTATGATTTTACGTTTTGGGTTTAAGGGTTTAGCGCTTTTGGTTTAGGGTTTGTTGTTTAGAATTTAGGGTTTATCGTTTAGGGTTTTGGGTTTTTGCTTTAGGGGTTAGGTTTTTGGGTTTAGGTGTTTAGGGTTTAGGATTTGGGGTTTATGGTTTTCAGTTTTTAGGGTCTGGGGTTTAACGTTTCACGTTAAAGGTTTAGGGTTAAGGGATTAGGGTTTAGGGTTTAGGGTTTAGTGTTTAGGGTTTAGGGTTTTTGGTTTAGGGTTTAGGGTTTAGGGTTTAGGGTTTAGGGTTTAGGTGTTTAGGTTTTAGGGTTTAGGGTGTAGGGTGTAGGGTTTAGGGTGTAGGGTGTAGGGTTTAGGGTTTAGAGATTTTGGTTTAGGGTTTTAGGCTTTAGGGTTTAGGATTTAAGATTTAGGGTTTACGGTTTAGTGTTTAGTATTTAGGGTTTTGGGTTTTGGGTTTAAGATTTTGGGTTTTGGATTTAGGGTTTAGGGTTTAGGGTTTATGGTTTTTAGGTTTTTAGGTTCTAGGGCTTAGCGTTTTGGGTGTAGGGTTTAATGTTAAGAGATTAGGGTTTAGGGTTTAGTGTTTAGGGTTTAGGTGTTTGGGTTTTTGAGTTTAGGGTCTAGGGTGTCTGGTTAAAGATTTAGTGTTTAGGGTTTTGGGTTTAGAGTTTAGGGTTTAGGGTTTAGTAGTTTGTATTTAGGGGTTATGGTTTAAGGTTTAGGGTTTTTAGGTTTTTAGGTTCCAGGGCTTAGCGTTTTGGGTTTAGGGTTTAGGGTTAAGGGATTTGGGTTTATGGTTTAGGGTTTAGGGTTTAGGGTTTAGTGTTTAGTTTTTAGGTGTCTAGGTTTTAGAGTTTAGGGTCTAGGGTGTAGGGTTTAGGATTTAGTGTTTAGGGTTTTCGGTTTAGGGTTTAGCATTTGGTATTTAGGGGTTACGGTTTAGGGTTTAGGGTTTTTAGCTTTTTAGGTTCTACGGATTAGCGTTTTTGGTTTAGGGTTTAGGGTTAAGGGATTAGGGTTTAGGGTTTACGGTTTAGTGTTTAGGGTTTAGGTGTCTATTTTTTAGAGTTTGGGGTCTAGGGTGTGGGGTTTAGGGTTTAGGATTTAGGGTTTAGCGTTTAGGGTTTTGGGGGTAGGCTGTAGGGTTTAGGGTTTAGGTGTTTAGGTTTTAGGGTTTAAGGTATATGGTTTAGGGTTTACGTGCTTCGGTTTTAGGGTTTAGGTTTTAAGGTTTACGTTTTAGGGTTTAGGGTTTAGGTTTTGGGGTTTAGGGTTTTGGGTTTAGGGTTTAGGGTTAGGGTTTAGGGTTTAGTGTTTAGGGTTTAGGGTTTAGGGTTTAGGGCTTAGGGGTTTACGATTTAGGGTTTAGGTGTCTAGGTTTTAGAGTGTATGGTCTAGGCTGCAGAGTTTAGGGTTTAGGGTTTAGGGTCTAGGGTTTAGAGTTAATGTTTAGGGTTTAGTGTTTCGGGATTGTGGTCTTGGGTTTAGGGTTTAGCGTTTCGGGTTTATGGTTTAGGTATTTATGTTTTTTTGTTTAGGTTTTAGGGTTAAGGGTTTTGGGTTTTGCATTCAAGATTTATGGCGTAGGGTTTAGGGTTTTATGGATTAGGGTTTACTGTTTTAGAGTTTAGGGTTTAAGGTTTTAGGGTTTAGGGTTTAGAGTTCGGGGTTAGGGTTTTGGGTTTAGTGTTTAGAGTTTACGGTTTAGGGTTTAGGGCTTAGGGTTTAGGGTTTAGGTGTTTAGGTTTTAGGGTTTAGGGTTTTGGGTTTAGGGTTTTGGGGTTTAGGGTTTAGGGTTTAGGGTTTAGGTGTTTAGGTTTTAGGGTTTTGAGTCTAGGGTTTAGGGTTTAGGGCATAGGGTTTAGGATTTAGGGTTTGGGGTTTTGGGTTTAAAGTTTGGGTTTAGTGTTTAGGGTTTATGGTTTAGGGTTTAGTGTGTAAGGTGTATGGTTTAGAGTTTAAGGTTTAGGTTCTGTGGTTTTTGATTTAGGGTTTAGGGTTTAGGACATTGGTTTTAGGGTTCAGGGTTTTGGGTTGAGGAGATTAGGGTTTAGTGTTTAGGGTTTAGGGTTTAGCGTTTAAGGTTTAAGGTTTAGGGTTTAGGGCTCAGGGTTTAGGTGTTTATGTTTTAGGGTTTTGAGTCTAGAGTTTCGGGTTTAGGCCATAGGGTTTAAGATTTAGGGTTTGTGGTTTCCGGTTTATTGTTACGATTTAGGGTTTAATGTTTAAAGTTTATGGTTTATGGTTTAGGGTTTAGGTTTTAGGGTTTAGGTGTTTAGGTTTTTTGGTTTAGGTTTTAGGGTTTATGGTTTAGGGTTTAGGCTCTTTCTAGGGTTTTGGGCTGAGGGTTTTAGATTCTGGTAGGGTTGAGGGTTTTCGGGTTTAGGGTGGGTTTAGTGTTTAGGGTTGAGGGTTTTTAGGGTTCACGGTTAGGCTTTTGGATTTAGGGTTTGTTAGAGTTTTTAGGGTTTAGGGATAATGGTGAAGTTTGAGGGTTTTAGGGTGGAGGGGTTAGGGTTCAAGGTTTGGGTTCGAATTTTAGGTTCGGTTTAGGGTTTAGGGTTTGGGGTTTAGGTTTAGGTGTTTAGGTTTTTTGGTTTACATTTTAGGGTTTTGGGTTTAGGGTTTAGGGTTTTAGGGTTTAGGGTTTAGTATTTTAGGGTTTAGGGTTTTAGGGTTCAAGATTAGGGTATAGGGTTTAGTTTTTAGGGTTTAGTGTTTAGGGTTCAGGGTTTAGATGTTTAGGTTTTAGGGTTTAAGGTTTAAGGTTTAGGGTTTAGGGTTTGGGGATTAGGATTTAGGGTTTAGGGTTTAGGGTTTAGGTGTTTAGTTTTTAGGGTTTCGGGTTTAGGGCTTTGGATTTTTGGTTTAGAGTTTAGGGTTTAGTGTTTGAGGGTTTAGGGTTTAGGATTTAGTGCTTATGGTTTAAGGTTTAGGGTTTAGGTTTTAGGGTTTAGGGTTTTGGGTTTAGGATTTTAGGTTTTAGGATTTTGAGTCTAGGGTTTAGGGTTTAGGGTTTAGGGTTTAGTTTTTAAGGTTTTTGGTTTAGGGTTTAGGGTTTTGGATTTTGGGTTTAGGGTTTGGGGTTATAGGGTTTAGGGTTTAGTCTTTTAGGGTTTACAATTTTAGGGTTTAGGGTTTAGGGTTTAGGGTTTTGGTTTAGGGTTTTAGGGTTTCGGGTCTAGGGCTTACGGTTTACGATTTAGGGTTTTGTATTTAGGGTTTAGGTTTTAGAATTCTTCGTTTTGGGTTTATGTTTTAGGGTTTAGGGTTTAGGGTGTAGGGTTTAGGGTTTGGGGATTTAGGTTTGGGGTTTTTGGGTTTTAGGGTGTAGGGTTTAGGATTTAGGATTTAGGGTTTACGGTTTAGTGTTTAGTATTTAGGGTTTAGGGTTTTGGGTTTAGGGTTTAAGGTTTAGGGTTTTTGATTTAGGGTTTAGGGTTTTGGGTTTTTAGGTTGTTGGGCTTAGCCTTTTGGGTTTAGGGTTTAGGGTTTAAGGTTTAAGGTTTAGTGGTTAGGGTTTAGGGTCTAGTTTTAAGTTTCTGGGCTAGGGTGTCTGGTTTTTATGATTAGTATTTAGGTTTGTGGGTTAGAGTTTATGGTTTAGGGTTCGTAGTTACTATTTAGGTGTTAGGGTTTAGGGTTTAGGGTTTTTTAGGTTTTTATGTTCGAGGGCTTAGTGTTTTTTGGGTTTAGGGTTTAGGGTTTAAGTATTTTAAGTATTTAGGGTTTACGGTCTATGGTTTGGATTTTGTGGTTTTGGGTTCTAGTGCTTACGTTTTGTGTTAGGGTTTAGGGTTAAGGGATTAGGGTTTACGGTTTACGGTTTAATTTTTAGGGTTTAGGTGTATAGGTTTTAGATTTTATGGTCTAGGGTGTAGGGTTTAGAGTTTAGGTTTTAGGGTTTAGTGTTTAGGGTTTTTGGTTTAGGGTGTATGGTTTGGTGTTTAGGCGTGTAGGTTTTAGGGTTTAGGGTTTACATGCTTAGGTTTTAGGGTTTAGGTTTTATGGTTTACGTTTTAGGGTTTAGGGTTTAGGGTTTAGGGTTCTGGATTTAGGGTTTAGGGTTTAGGGTTTTAGGGTTTAGGGTAAGTGTTTGGGGATTAGGGTTTCGGGTTTTGGGTTTTGGGTTTTGGGTTTAGGGTTTACGATTTAGGGTTTAGGTGTCTAGATTTTTGAGTTTAGGGTGTAGGGTTTAGGGTTTAGGGTCTAGGGTTTAGAGTTAGTGTTTAGGGTTTATGGTTTAGGGTTTAGGGTTTAGCGTTTAGGATTTATGGTTTAGGTGTTTATGTTTTTTGGTTTAGGTTTTAGGGTTCAGGGTTTTGGGTTTGGGGTTTTGGGTTTAGGGTTTTGGATTTGGGGTTTACGGCTTTGGGTTTTGGGTTTTATGATTTAGGGTTTTGTGTTTTAGAGTTTAGGGTTTTAGGGTTTAGGGTTTAGGGTTTAGAGTTCGGGGTTAGGGTTTGGTTTGGTGTTTAGAATTTGGGGTTTAGGATTTATGGTTTAGGGTTTAGGGTTTAGGTTTTAGGGTTTAAGGTTTTGCGTTTTGGGTTTAGGGTTTTGGGGTTTAGGGTTTAGGGTTTAGGGTTTAGGGTTTAGGTGTTTAGGTTTTAGGGTTTTGAGTCTAGGGTTTAGGGTTTAGGGCATAGGGTTTTGGATTTAGGGTTTGGGGTTTTGGGTTTAAAGTTAGGGTTTAGTGTTTAGGGTTTATGGTTTAGGGTTTAGTTTTTAGGGTTTTGGGTTTATGTTTTAAGGTTTTTGATTTAGCTGTTAGGGTTTAGGGTTTTAGGGTTCAGGGTTGAGGATTTGGGGTTTAGGGTTAGTGTTTAGGGGGGTTAGGGTTTAGGGTTTAAGGTTTAAAGTTAGGGTTTTAGGGTTTTGGGTTTTGGGTTTTAGGTTTGAGTTAGGGTTCAGGTTTAGGGCCCATAGGGTTTTAGGAATTTTAGGGTTGTTGTTTCGGTTATAGTTAGGGCTTTGGGTTTAATGTTTATGGTTAGGTTTTAGGGTTTTGGGTTTAGGTTTTAGGGTTTATTATGGTTTTGGGTTTATGCATTAGGAGTTAGTGTTTAGGTTTCGATATAGGGTTAGGGTTTAGAGTTTTTGGTTTAGGGTTTTTTAGTGTTTTTGGGTTTAGTGTTTATGGTTTAGGGTTTAGGGTTTAGGGTTTATGGTTTTGGATTTAGGGTTTTGGGTTTTGGGTTTAGGGTTTAGGGTTAGGGTTTAGGTTTAGGGTTTAGGGTTCAAGGTTTAGGGTTTAGAATTTTGGGGTTTTGGGTTTAGGGTTTCGGATTAAAGGTTTCGGGTTTTGAGTAGGGTTTAAGTTTTAGTGTGTAGTGTTTAAGGTTTAGGGTTTGGGTTTAGGTTTAGGTTGTTTTGGTTTTTGTTTTAGGTTTTTGCGTTTGGGTTTAGTGGAGTTTCGGGTTAGAGTTGGGGTTTTGGATTGCAGTTTAAGGTTTTGGGTGAGGGATTTAGGGTTCAAAGTTTTAGGGTGGTTTAGGGTTTAGAGTTAAGATTAGGGTTTGCGTTTAGTTTTTTGTTAGGGTTTAGGGTTTTTAGGGTTAGGTTTAAGGTTAAGTTTTAGGTGCTTAGGTTGTTTACGGTTAGATTTAAGGTTTAGGGTTTAGGGTGGTTTAGGGTTTATGGGATTAGGATTTAGGGTTTAGGGTTTTAGGGTTAGGTTGTAGGGGTTTTAGGGTTTTGGGTTTTGGGTTTTGGATTTTGGTTTTTTATTTTGGTTTTAGGTTTTAGGGTTTAGGGTTTACGATCTATGCTTCTGGGTTAAGGTTTAGGGTTTGGTTTTGGGTTTGGGTTTAGGATTTTAGGTTTTAGGGTTTGACTCACTCGAAAAATGAGCAAACTCGAAAGCTATCGCCAGTTTAGGAGTTCTGTTCATGTAATTAAGCTCAAGGGTTAGATCGTCCCTCAGGGAATGCGGTTTTAATATCAGATTTTACGTTTCCAATCGAAATTAAAAAGGGACTAACCTTGGTTCAGATTTAGATTTCAAGAGTGTTGAGATCCTTTTGACCAATAAAATAACATGCAAGTTAAATCCTAAAACTAACACGTACGAATTAACGAAACAAAAAAATGGAAAACCCTCATCTACTCCCGGAAACATCGAAGCAAGCAACATGACATTATAAGATGGTAAACTAGCACTCACCCTTCCATCCCACACTAAAACCCAAACTTAATTTTAATACGCCTCCCTCTTCCACCCAACGACCTCGACACACCACAATGCCAACCCATGAAACCTCTACCCTTGAATGCTCTCCCGACCCCTACCACTCTGCCTTTCCCCCCCCTAACACTTACGCACCTTTGCCGAAGCTGACATCACCTCCCTTACATTAAATAATGGAACATGACACTCATTACACTAAAAAACATTACCCCTGGACCGAGCATACAATAAACCAACAATTCCCCTTCCACATACTGAAACACCCCAAATAATATTTCAAACTAAAAATCCCACACTCACTCAAATCCAACATGTTAACAAAACCATATTGTCACCTGTTACTCCGTACTCATCCGCCAGCGCAGAGACCACAGACGATTCCGCGACCGACCCGACCGCGCGCCCGAGATTTGGAGATGGAGTGGACCCTTGAAGGGGGGTGGAAGAGGCTCCGAGGGAGAGGAGAGGAGAGGAGTGAGGGGAGGAGAGGGAGAAGAGGGGGGAGGAGGGAGGGAGAGGAGATGGAGGGGAGGGGAGGAGGGCGAGAGGCGCCAGAGCCCGGAGGGAGGAGAGCGCGCGGGGCGCGGCGCGAGAGGCGGCGCGCGCCTCGCTGGTGACTGTTTCCTCACGGTTCGTTGTGGGGCTGTGCGTATGAGCATGAAAAGACGTTGTCGGGCGCCTGGTTGGAGCTTGCTGGTCGAGGGTGTGGTCGGTGCTGTTCGTGGTGCTCGTGTTGTGGATGTGTAGTCGTAGGAACGCCAGAGCCGTCTGTGTGATCGTTATGTTTTGTTCTTTGTTACCCTTGGTTGTTGGTGTATTGTTGTTTTATTGTTTTTTAGAGGACGCACTGGCCCGGCAACCTCGTTGTGGTGTGCCCTGCTTTTCCACTCCCGCTCTCCGGCACCCCCACGCTATGAGGGGGGAGCTGGGTTCGTTGGGTAGAGAAGACCCCCGGATGTGTTGTGCCACAACACGTGCAGGGTGGGTTTCCGAGGGCCTCTTTGTTTTTGAGTTTCCACAGCCGCGGGGTTATGGGGCCCTTCGCGTGACTGTGTGCGCGGCGTCGCGACCACGGTTTGCTCGGGCATGGGAAGTCATCGACCAAAACCCCAACCCCACCCCACAACCCACCCTAACCCTAGTCAGCGCCCCCGACCTAACGGAGCCAACGCCAGCGACGCCCGAGACCCACCGGACCAGCGGCTAGCCGCAACCCGGAGGGCCCGACACAGCAACGCAGCCCGCCCCCGCCGCGCCCAAGACACCACCTTCAGACCCCGGGGACCCCCTACACCGCATAAATAGAGGAGGACCCGAGATTGCTTCGGATGTGTGAGACCGCTTACCCTTCTCTTGCCCGTTGTTTATCTGTCCTATACCCTTCCCGGTCTTCGCAACCGAACACGCTGGATGGAGGCGCCCCAGGCCTTCGCCACTGGGAGGGTCACTGCACGCCCTCGTGACCCTCCCCTCCTCTTGATATATCTTTTGGTTCATTTTTGGTCTTATCATCCACCAAATTGACACTTTTGGAGCCTCTGTTTCTTGCCAATACTTACAACCTATTAGGTTTGTAGATCTATCATGTCCTGTTCTGGTCCACTCACATATTTAAATTTGACGCATTCTTTTAAATTGGTGCTGCGGCTAAACGAACCAAGTATGAATGCAAATACTAAAATCACGGTGCATCCCGGTTTTGGTAGAACGCAGCTTGTGCGAGACCCGCCTCCTCGCCCCCTCCCGTTCAGTTTTCTTTCATTAATTCCCAACAAAAAATTAACAAAAAACTTCATAATAATCATAAAGTTCCAAGACTTGAGACAGCCAGCCCCATTTTTGGGTGGTAAGCTTTATGTCATGATAGTATTTGGTGACAATTTGGGGAAACATTTAAGGTAAAAAAGTAAACCGTAAAGACGGGAACGATGCCCAAGTAGTGGTGCAAGCAGTTTGACGTTGTAATCAGGGTTTTGAGTCTGGGCGTGGGTTTCAGGGCTTGGAGGGGGATTGGGGCTTGGCGGGTGTGTGGGTTAGGGGTTGAGGGGTTTAGGTGGTTCGGTTGTTTTGACAGTTTTGGTTTAGGTTTTTATTGAGTTTAGGGGTTTAGGGTTTTGTGTTTTAGGGTGTTATGTGTAGGGATTTAGGTGGTTATGTTTTGAGGTGGTTTTAGGCGGTTAGGGCTTTTGTGGTTTTAGGCTTTTGGGTTTTGGGGTTATAGTGGGTTAGGGTTTAGTGTTTTAGTGTTTAAGGTTTTTTTAAGGTTTGGTAATTTAGGGTTAGGGGTTTAGGATTTTTTTTTTTTTTTTGGGTTTATGTTTTAGGGTTAGGGTTTTGGATTTAGGTTTAAGGTTTTGGGTTTTGAGTTTTGGGTTTTCTTTTAGGGCGGTATGGTTTTAGTTTAAGGTTTTTAGGTTAGTTTATTTGGGTTTTAGAGCTTAGGGTCTAGGTTTTGTAGGGTTTAGGTGTTTAAGGTTAGGAGTTTAGGGTTTAGGGCTGGCTTAGCATTTAGAGTTAGGGTTAGGGGTTCTGTTTAGTGTTTATGTTAGGGGTCTGGGGTTGGGGTTAAGGTTTAGGTGGTTGGGTTTTTGGTTAAGTTTTAAAGAGTGTTGGGTTCTGCGGTTTGTGGTTTGGGGTTCTACTAGGGTTTTGATTTTGGTTTAGGTTTAAGGTTAGGGGTTAGGGTTTATGGTTTCGGAGGAGATTAGGATTAGGGTTAGGTTGTAGATGGTTTTAGGGTTTTGGGTTTGGGTTTGGATTTATGGTTTATAATTTTGGTTTTGTTTTTTAGGGTTTTAGGGTTGAGGGTTTAGGATCTAGTGCTTTGGGTTTATGGGTTTTAGGGTTTGGGTTTGGGTTTCGGATTTTAGGTTTTAGGGTTTGACTCACTCGAAAAATGAGGTCAAACTCGAAAGCTATCGCAAGTATAGGAGGTTCTGTATGTAATATTAAGACTCAAGGGTTAGATCGTTCTCCTCAGGGAATGCCGTTTTAATATAAGATTTTACGTTCTTCCAATCGAAATTAAAAAGGGACTGAACTTGGTTCAAGAATTCTAGATTTTCAAAATTGTTGAGAGCCTTTTGGACCAATTAAAATAACATTGCAATTAAATCCAAAACTAAAGACTGAATTAACGAACAAAAAAAAATGGAAACCCTATCATACAATGGAAAAAATCGAACAACATGAATTAAAGATGGTAAACTAAGAAATCAAATTCAATCACACACTAACAAACCAAAACTTTTACTACGAATCAAAATTCAAACCAAGAACCGAACAAAAAATGCGAACACAGAAAAATCTAACTTGAATGATACGAAAAATCAAATAGAACTGTAATAAAACTAAAATACGAACTTGAGGAAGCGACCAGAACGTAAATAATTACCTAACTTGAACATGAAAAACTCATTACAGCAAAATTAACGAAAGACGGCATCAAACTTGAACACCAATTTTAAACTTCAATAATAATGAAACCACCCCAAATAATATTCAAAAGTTCTGAAAGAATAACAATAAACTCAACTAAAAGTTAACAATATTCAACTGATTAATAGTATAATAAAAGGAAAGAGAAGAGATAAGAGAGGAGAGAGAGAGGAGGAGAGAGAGAGAGCCGAGAATCCAGCCTGGAGGATGCTTCTCGGTTGGGCAGACGAGGAGGCTATTGAAGAATGAAAACTCTCGGCCATGGTGTGCTGATTTTTGTGGTCGAGGGCTGTACTAGTGTTGCTGTGATGTTGTGAGGTTAGGCAGAGCATGAAGCTCGGGAAGTGCTGGTGGAACTGAGGCTGGCATGTCTCGTTCGTGGCTGTCTGTATGGCAGCAGCAGGGGGGAGCTGGTTCGTGGGCTTAGAGAAGACAACACGCTGGCTGTGGCTTAGAGAGGTGCAGAGGTTTTAGTGTTTTAGAGCAGAGGGGGTGGTAGGAGGGAAATTGGGGAAGAGGGAGACTGACCCGAAGGAGTAGAGGAATTGGGAAGATAAACGTAAAAAAAAAAAAAAAAACTACAGAGAGGGACAGAGCAAGAGAAAGAGAAACAAGAGAAGGGAAGGAAGAGAGGGGGAGAAGAGTGGTCGCAGGGCACACCTAGAAAAGGGGACAACAAGAAAGCATAAATAGAGGAGGAGGCTGGACCTTAAGATCCGTGCGAGGAGAGACTTGAACCGGTTTGACCAGACCCGAGGAGCTGACCCGGCTTGCAGGGGGGTTAAATGACATTATCTTATATATTTTGTTTCATTTTTTTTGTTCTTGATTTCATCCACCAAATTTGACACTTTTGGGCCTTGTTTCTGCAAAACTTAAACACAAAAGTTTGTTGTGATAATCTTCCATTTTCCAAAATTGATCGTCCCCCCCCCACCCCCCCCCCCCCCCCCTCTCGATATGGAGTCAAACCAAAAAGTTATGAAGAAATACAAATAGGTGTCGGTTTTGTGTATGAGATTTTCCTGCAACACAAAAATTACACAAAACTTAATAAATAATGCAATAAAGTTCAAGAATGATGCTTTGGAACTTTATCAAAACTATGGACAATTTTTGGACATTTATAAAATATAAATCGTAAAGATCGGGTTTTGTCAGTGCCCAATTACGCAGTTTTGTTTGACGTGTAATCAGGGTTTTGAGTCTAGGGCTAGGCTTAGGGTTCAGGGCTTAGGGATTAGGGTTTAGGGTTTAGAGTTAGGGTGTAGGTTTTAGTTTTAAGGTTTTTGGTTTGGTTTTGGGGTTTAGGGTTTAGGGTTGGGTTGTTTAGGGTTTTTAGGTTTTGGTTTTAGGTTTATGTTTTTTGGGTTAGGGTTTCGGGTTTTGGTTTTAGGTTTAGGGTTTGGGGGTTGTGGGTTTAGGTTTAGTGTTTTAGGGTTTAGGGTTTTAAGGTTTGGTATTTAGGGTTTAGGGTTTAGGATTTTTTGTTGGGTTTGTTTGGGGTTTAGGGTTTTGGCGTTGAGTGTTTAATGTTTAGGTTTTTGGGTTTAGGGTATAGGGTTACGGTTGTCGGTTTGTTATGTGGGGTTTTAGGAGCCTTAGGGTCTAGGGTTGTAGGGTTTAGGGTTTAGGTAGGTTAGGAGTTTAGGTTTGGGCTTTGCATTAGAGTTAGGGTTTAGGGTACGTTTATGTTTTCTGGTTAGGGTCCTAGGGTTTAAGGTTTAGGTGGTGGTGGTTAGGTTTTTTGTTTTGAAGTTTTTAAAGTGTTGGGTTTTGGGTTGTGTGTTGGCGGTTTTAGCGGTTTTTGATTTTGGGTTTAGGTTAAAGGTTAGGGTTTAGGGTTTTTAGGGTTTAGGGTGTTGGTTTTAGGGTTAGGGTTTGAGGGTTCAGGGTTTACATTTAAGATTAGGATTAGGGTTAGGCGTTTAGGGTTAAGGTTTAGGTGTTTAGGTTTTCGCTTGAGGGTTTAGGTTCTGTTTGTTGTTTAGGATTTCAGGTTTTGGGGTTTTTTTAGGGGTTAGGGTTGAGGGTAGGGTTTAGGTTTAGGTGTTTTTAGGTTTAGGGTGTTAGTGTGAGGGTTTAGGTTTTCGGGTTTTTTTTGGGGTTACGATTTATGGTTTAGGGTTTTGAGTTAGTGTTTAAGGGTTAGGGTTTAAGGTTTGTTTTGTTTTGGGTTGGAGTTTGGAGTTTAGGGTTTGGGGTTGAGGGCCGTAGGGTTAGGGATTTAGGGTATGGGGTTTAGGTTTATAAGTTAGGGTGAGGGTTTAAATGTTGGGGGGTTATGGTTTAGGGTTTAGAGTTTAAGGTTTAGGGTTTAGGGCTTAGAGGGATTAGGTTTTTTGGTTTAGGTTTAGGTTTATGGTTTTGGGCTTAAGGTTTAGGTTCTAGGTTTCGGGTTTTCAATTATGGTTTAGTGTTAGGATTTGGGGTTAGGGTTTACTGTTTTAGGGTTTAGGTTTTGTGTTTAGGGGTAGGGTTAGGATTTAGGGTTTAGGCGTTTAGGGTTAGGGATTTTAGGGTAGGGTTTTAGGTTTAGGTTTCGAGTTTAGGAATTAGGGTTTAGGGTTTGGGTTTTAGGTTTACGGTTTTAAGGTTTTAGGGTTTAGGGTTCATGGTTCAGCTTTTGGGTTAGGGTTTTTTAGGTTTTAGGGTCTGAGTTTTAGGATTACAGGTTAGTGTTTGTATTTAGGGTTTAGGGTTTAGGGGTTAGGGTTAGAGTTTATGGTTTGGATTTCGGTCAGGGTTTAGGGTTTAGGGTTTAGGTTTTTAGGGTTTTTAGGTTTAGTGTTTAGCGGTTAAGTGTTGAGAGGTTTAGGGTTTAGGGTTTAGGGTTTTAAAGTTTTTAGGGTCTAGGGTGTAGGTTTAGGGTTTATAGTTTACGGATTTAAAGTTAAGGGTTAGGTTTTGTGTTTATTGGTTTATGATTTAGGGTTAGAGTTTAGGGTTTCGGTGTTTGTTTTTTGTTTAGGGTTTCGGGTGTGGGTTGGGGGGGTTAAAGTTTGGGTTTAGGGTTTAGTGTTTAGGGTTTAGGGTGTTTAGGTTTTTTGGTTTAGTTTTTAGGGATTCGAGTTTAGGTTTTAGGGTTCAGGGTTTAGGGTTTTGGATTAGGGTTTAGGGCTAGGGGGGATTAGAGTTTAGTGTTCAGAGTTTAGGGGTTTTATGGTTCAGGGTTTAAGTTCAGGTTAGGGTTAGGATTTAGTGAGGGTTTAGGGTTTTTGAAGGTTTAAAGTTTAGGGTTACGATTTAGTTGTTTAGGGTTTATTGTTTAGGTTTTAAGGTTCGGGTTTAGGGTTTAGGGTTTAAGGTTTTGGGTTTTGGGTTTAGGAGTTTAGGTTTTTGGGTTTAGGCGTATTAGGGTTTTAAAGTTACGGGGTGATGGTTTAGGGTTTTTAGGGTTTTATGGGTTAGGTTTTAGGGTTTAGGGTTTAGGATTTAGGTCTAGGGTTTTTTAGGGTTTAGGGTTTAGGTTTTAGGTTAGTGGTTAGGTGTTAGGTTTTAAGGTTTTGAGTCTAGGGTTTAGGGTTTAGGGCGTTTAGGGTTAGGGTTTGGTTTGGGGGGTTCTCGGATTTAGAGTTAGTGTTTAGGGTTTAGTGTTTATGATTTATGGTTTATGGTTTAGGGTTTAGGAGTTTTCGGTTTTAGAGTTAGGATTAGGGTTTGTGTTTAGGGTTTATTGTTTAGGGTTTGTGGTTTAGGGTTTAGGTGTTATGTTTTTGTGTTTACGGTTTTAGGCTTTAGGGTTTTGGGGTTTAGAGTATAAGGGTTAGGGGTTAGGGTTTGGGGTTTGGGTTTCGAGTTAGGGTTAGGGTTAAGGTTTTTGGGTTATGGTTTGGTGTGTTTTTAGGGCTATTAATGTTTCAGGGTTCAGGGTTTTAGGTTAGAGTTTCAGGGTTACGGTTTTTTAGGGTTTAGTGTTAAGGTTTGGGTTTAAGTTTAGGCTTTAGGCTTTATGCTTAGGGATTAGGGGTTTAGGGTTAGGTTAAGGTTGTGGAGTTAAGGTTTACAGTTTAGTGTTTAGGTGTTTAGGTTTAGGGTTTAGGGTTTTAGTGTTTTGATTTAGGGGTTAAGGTTTGGTTTTAGGGTTTAGGTTTGGAGTTTACGGTTTAGGGGGTTTTAGTGATTTACTGTTTTAGGTTTAGGTATTAGGGTTTAAGGTTTAGGATTAGGGTTTAGGGTTTGTGGTTTGAGGGTTTTGGGTTGGGTTTTAGGGTTGAGGGTTTAGTGTTTAAGGTTACATTTAGGGTTTAGTAGTTAGGTTTTGGTTTTGGGTTTTGGGTTTAAGAGTTAGGGTATAGGGTTGGATTTAGCGTTTAGGGTTAGGGTTTAGTGTATTTTTGTTAGGGTTAGGATTTGGGTTTTTAGGGTTTAGGGTTAGGGTTATTAGGGTGTAGTTTGAGTTTAAGGTTTATGATTTAGGGTTTGGGTTTTGGGTTTAGAGTTGTGGGTTGGGTTTTGGTTTCGAGTTAGGGTTTAGGGTTAGTGTTAGGGTTTCTGGTTTTTAGGCGTAGGTTTTGAGGGTTTAGGTGTTTAGGGGTTAGGGTTTAGGTTTGGGGTTGGTGTTTAGGTTTTAGTTTAGCGTCTTAGGGTGTAAGGGTTTCGGGTTTATAGTTAGGGATTTAAAGTTTAGGGTTTAGGATTTAGTGTTAGTGTTTGGTTTAGGGTTAGAATTTAGGGGTTGGGTGTTTAGGTTTTTGGCTTAGGGGTTTTTTTTTAGGGTTATAGCATTTAGGGTTTTAGGTTTCGGGTTTAGCGTTAGGGTTTTTTAAGGTTTAGTGTTAGGGTGTAGTGTTAGGGTTTAGGGTTTAGGGTTAGTTTGGGTTTAGGTGTTTAGGTTTTTTGGTTTGGTTTTTTGGGTTTGAAGTTAGGCTTTAGGGTTTCAGGGTTTTTTAGTTTAGGTTGATTTAGGGTTTAGGGTTTAGGGATTAAGAGTAAATGTTAGTGTTTCAGAGTTTAGGGTTTTAGGGATTCAGGGTTTAGTGTTCAGGGTTATTAGGGGGTTAGTTTTTTAGGAATTTGTTGTTGTGTACGCTTTACTGTGTATTATTTAGGGTTTTAGGGGCTTTGGTTTAAGGTTTTAGGTTTAGGTGTTTAGGTTATAATTTAGGGTTAGGAGTTAGGTCGATTTTAGGAGTTAGTGTTAGGTTTTTTTTTTTTGATTTAGGTTTTAGGATTAGGGATTTGGGTTATGGTTTTCCGGATTACGGTTGGATTTTAGGTTTACGTTTTCGGTTTATAGTTTTAGGGACTAGGATCTAGTGTTTTAGGGTTTTAGGGTTTTAGGTATCCTGGGTTTTGGTTAGAGTTTAGGGTTGGTGGTGGTTTTTTAGGGTTTAGGGAATAGAGTTTGTTTTTCAGCGTTTAGGGTTTGGGGTTCAGGTTTTTTAGAGTTCAGGTTAAGGTTTAGGATTATGTTTAGGGCTTAGGGGTTTATGATTTAGTTTGTAGGATTTAGGGGTTTACGTTTAGGGTTTCGGATTTATTTAGGGATTAGTGTTTAAGGTTAGTGGTTTAGGGTTAGGGTTGGTTTGGGGTGGGGTTTCGTCTTGGGGTTTGGTTTAGAAATTCAGGGTTTTTTAAATTTAGGGTTTGTGGGTTTAGGTTTAGGGTTTTATGGGTTAGGTTTTAGGGTTTAGGGTTTGGGATTTAGTGTGTATTGTTTAGGGTGTAGGTATTTAGGTTTTTGGGTTTTGAGTCTAGGGTTTAGGGTTTAGGGTTTGGGTTTTTAGGATTTTGAGTTAGGGTTTGGGGTTTAGTGTTAGGATTTTATGGTGGATTTAAGGTTTACAGTTGACAGTTTACGGTTTCGGGGTTAGGTTTAGGGTTTATGGTTTAGGTTTAGGGTTTAGGGTTTAGGGTTTAAGGATTAGGTTTTTCGGCTTAGGGGTTTAGGGTTTTGGGTTTAGGGTTTTGGATGTAGAGTTTAGGGTTTTAGGGTTTATGGTTTTTTTAGGTAGGGTTTGTTTTTTTTTTTTAGGGTTTAGGTTTTAGGCTCAGGGTTTACAGTTCCAAGATTCAGGGTTTAGAATTTAGGTGTTGGAGGGTGAG